>NC_052149.1:205032345-205196521 GCF_902713615.1 Scyliorhinus canicula | reverse complement strand
AGTGTATTCCATGCCCCCACTACTCTCTGGGTAAAGAACCTACCTCTGACATCCCCCCTATATCTTCCACCATTCACCTTAAATTTATGTCCCCTTGTAACGGTTTGTTCCACCCAGGGAAAAAGTCTCTGTCTACTCTATCTATTCCACTGATCATCTTATAAAGTCGCCCCTCATCCTTCTCCGTTCTAATGAGAAAAGGCCGAGCACCCTCAACCTTTCCTCGTAAGACCTACTCTCCATTCCAGGCAACATCCTGGTAAATCTCTTTTGCACCTTTTCCAAAGCTTCCACATCCTTCCTAAAATGAAGCGACCAGAACTGCACACAGTACTCGAAATGTGGCCTTACCAAGGTTTTATACAGCTGCATCATCACCTCACGGCTCTTAAATTCAATCCCTCTGCTAATGAATGCTAGCACACCATAGGCCTTCTTCACAGCTCTATCCACTTGAGTGGCAACTTTCAAAGATTTATGAACATAGACCCCAAGATCTCTCTGCTCCTCCACATTGCCAAGAACCGTACCGCTAACCCTGTATTCCGCATTCATATTTGTCCTTCCAAAATGGACAACCTCACACTTTTCAGGGTTTAAACTCCATCTGCCACTTCTCAGCCCAGCTCTGCATCTTATCTATGTCTCTTTGCAGCCGACAATCAGCCCTCCTCACTATCCACAACTCCACCAATCTTCGTATCATCTGCAAATTTACTGACCCACCCTTCAACTCCCTCATCCAAGTCATTAATGTAAATCACAAACAGCAGAGGACCCAGAACTGATCCCTGCGGTATGCCACTGGTAACTGGGCTCCAGGCTGAATATTTGCCATCCACCACCACTCTCTGACTTCTATCGGTTAGCCAGTTCGTTATCCAACTGGCCAAATTTCCCACTATCCCATGACTCCTTACTTTCTGCATAAGCCTACCATGGGGAACCTTGTCAAATGCCTTACTAAAATCTATGTACACTACATCCACTGCTTTACCTTCATCCATGTGCTTGGTCACCTCCTCAAAGAATTCAATAAGACTTGTGAGGCAAGACCTACCCCTCATAAATCCGTGCTGACTATCCCTAATCAAGCAGTATCTTTCCAGATGCTCAGAAATCCTATCCCTCAGTACCCTTTCCATTACTTTCCCTACCACCAAAGTAAGACTAACTGGCCTGTAATTCCCAGGGTTATCCCTATTCCCTTTTTTGAACAGGGGCACGACATTCACCACTCTCCAATCCCCTGGTACCACCCCTGTTGACAGTGAGGACAAAAAGATCATTGCCAACGGCTCTGCAATTTCATCTCTTGCTTCCCATAGAATCCTTGGATATATCCCGTCAGGCCCGGGGGACTTGTCTATCCTCAAGTTTTTCAAAATGCCCAACACATCTTCCTTCCTAACAAGTATCTCCTCGAGCATACCAGTCTGTTTCACACTGTCCTCTCCAACAATATGGCCCCTCTCATTCGTAAATACTGAAGAAAGGTACTCATTCAAGACCTCTCCTATCTCTTCTGACTCAATACACAATCTCCCATTACTTGCCTTGATCGGACCCACCCTCGCTCTAGTCATTCTCATATTTCTCACATATGTGTAAAAGGCCTTGGGGTTTTCCTTGATTCTACCCGCCAAAGATTTTTCGTGCCCTCTCTTAGCTCTCCTAATCCCTTTCTTCGGTTCCCTCCCTCAAGCACCCTGTCTAAACCTTGTTTCTTCAGCCTTACATAATTATCCTTCTTCCTCTTAACAAGACATTCAACCTCTCTTGTCAACCATGGTTCCCTCACTTGACCATCTCTTCCCTGCCTAACATATACAATATCAAGGACACGTAGTATCTGTTCCTTGAACAAGTTCCACACTTCAATTGTGTCCTTCCCTGACAGCCTATGTTCGCAACTTATGCACTTCAGTTCTTGTCTGACAGCATCGTATTTACCCTTCCCCCAATTGTAAACCTTGCCCTGTTGCACGCACCTATCCCTCTCCATTACTAAAGTGAAAGTCACAGAATTGTGGTCACTATCTCCAAAATGCTCCCCCACTAACAAATCTATCACTTGCCCTGGTTCATTACCTAGAACCAAATCCAATATGGCCTCCCCTCTGGTCGGACAATCATAGATCATAGAATTTACAGTGCAGAAGGAGGCCATTCGGCCCATCGAGTCTGCACCGGCTCGTGGAAAGAGCACCCTACCCAAGCCCACACCTCCACCCCATTCCCATAACCCAGTAACCCCACCCGACACAACGGGCAATCTTGGACACTAAGGGCAATTTAGCATGGCCAATCCACCTAACCTTCACATCTATGGACTGTGGGAGGAAACCGCAGCATCCGGAGGAAACCCAAGCAGACATGGGGAGAATGTGCAGACTCCGCACAGACAGTGACACAAGACGGGAATCGAACCTGGGACCCTGGAGCTGTGAAGCAATTGTGCTAACCACTATGCTACATACTGTGTTAGAATAGCTTCCTGGACATACTGCACAAACACCACCCCATCCAAACTATTTGATCTAAAGAGTTTCCACATTGGGCAAAATTCTCCGACTCCCAGCAGGGTCGGAGAATCGCCTGGGGCCGCCGAAAATCCCGCCCCCGCCGTGGCTGAGGTTCTCCGCCACCCGGGAAGTGGCGGTGGCAGGAATCTCGCCACTCCGAACGGAGAGGCCCCTGTGGTGATTTTCCGGCCCGGATGGGCCGAAGTCCCGCCGCTGGGAGTCCTCTCCCGCCGCTGAGGTTTGAACCACCTCTGGAACGACAGCATCAGCGGCGCGAGCGGGCCCCGGGGTCCTGGGGGGGGGGGGCGGGGGCGATCGAACCCCGGGGGGTGCCCCCATGGTGGCCTGGCCCGCGATCGGGGCCCTTCGCTCAGACTCCGGGCCAGTGCCGTGGGTGCACTATTTCTCCTTCCGCAGCCGCCATGGCGGAAGCGGAAGAGAACCCCACATCGCGCATGCGCCGGCAGTGACGTCAGCGGCCAGTGACGTCAGCTGCCGGGAGCGCCGGTTTTTTTGCGCCAGTCTTCTGGTGCAAACCGTTCCGGCGCGGGGCTGGCCCCCAAAGGTGGGGAGAATTCCCCACCTTTGGGGAGGCCCGACCCCTGAGTGGTTGGCGCTACTCCCCTACGCCGGCACCCTCCGTCACGCCGGGTAGGGGAGAATGTCGCCCAATATTTGGGAAGTTGAAGTCACCCATGACTACTACCCTGTGACTTCTGCAGCTTTCGAAAATCTGTTTCCCAATCTGTTCCTCCACATCTCTGCTGCTATTGGGAGCCTATAAAAAACTCCCAACAAGGTGTGGTGAGATAACCACTGTAGTTATGTGTACTGCAGTAGGGGGATGTATGCCTGTACCTGTAATACAGGTTCCTCCGGTAAGCCCCTGCCGGCTAGCTCCGCCCACAGGGAGCTTATGTATAAATGTATGAGAGCTGCTCAGACCCTTAGTCTACTGTTGCAGATGGAGGGACAACATCGTACAGCAATAAAGCCTCTATTGTACTAGTCTCTCAGCTTTGAGTATAATTGTTAGCGCCACACAAGGTGACTGCTCCTTTCCTATTTCTGACTTCAACCCATACTACCTCAGTAGGCAGATCCTCCTCGAACTGCCTTTCTGCAGCTGTTATACTATCTCTAATTACTAATGCAACGCCCCACCTCTTTTACCACCCTCCCTAATCTTATTGAAACATCCTGCCAACTATATTGTGTGCGATCATGTCGGAATGCGTGCCTGGCATCATTGCGCACAGTCTAGCGTTCTTCTCGGCCGGAAGTTCACCTGAAAGTGAAGCGTTAAATTCTGTCCATTGGCCTGGAAATGTCTGTGATTTTAATACACTTGTTTTAAATCTCTCTCTATCTGCTCTTTTAATGAAGAGATTGATCTTTTTGGGCTATTGCTTCCTTTAAAGTAGTCAATTGAAAAATGTGGCACAAATAAATAATTTCCAGTCATTCTAGTCATCTTACAAATTTGGGCGCGATTCTCCCAGACAGGGAGAAATCGTAAGGCTGGCGTCAAAACCGGGCGGGTTTGACGTCAGCCTCCCCCTCCCCGACCGGGAACCGATTCTGGTCCCCGGTCGGGGCTAGTATGCCGCGGCCGTGAACTCCGTCATCGCAGGCTTAACGAATATCGTTAAGCCCGCTTGCCAGAGTTTGCGCCGGCTGACGCGTCACATGACGTCAGCCGCGCATGCGCGGATTGGAAGACTCCACTGCCGTGCCAATCGGTGCCATGGTTGCCAAGATCGGGACTTTACGGCCGTTTTTACGATCGGCCAGACCAGGTGTGTTTGCCGTTCGTAAAAACGGCCGTAAAGGGCTTGGAATTTGGCCCATCGGCCAGCTGAGAATCGCTGCTGGCCGTAAAAAAACGGCGGCAGCGATTCGTGTCGGGAGTTGGGCGTGGGGGGGGGGGGGGGGAGAATAGCGGGAGGGCGTCGGACTAGCGTGGCCGTAAAAATTTACGACCCCCGCTATTCCCCGCACCGTCGTGAGTGCGGAGAATTGCGCCCTATGATTTTGAGTTTTACGGTCTTGTTTCAGACTTTCTTAGATGCTTGGGAGGGGTTGCAGGTGGGCATTCTATGCAGGTCAACAATGCAAAAGGAACATTACTGATATGAATGGGTGGATTGTCTGGTGGCCTGTCTTTGATTATATGTATGACGATAGAATGCATTGCCAGATGCAGTTGTTTATGATTCCTGGTGATCGTGCAATTCCATCAACATACGTATTTAAATTTACAGATGGCACCAAGATAAGCATTGTGGTAAGCAGTGTGATGAAAGTGTAACATTACAAAGACACATTGATAGATTAAGAGAATGAGTAAAACTGGCAAACAGATTTCAATTTATTCACTTTTGACCTCATGTGGGATTAACCATACTTACCTTATAGATGCACCCCTACACTCTGGGGCTTCCCTTTGTTAGGGAGCTATCCAAAATGGCCATGGTCACTGTATTCACCATGAGGCCGTGCCCCTGCGCTCCAGGGTTTCCCTTTGTCCAGGTACCACCTAACATGGCTGCCAACTGTGTGAACGCCAGGTGAGTGAACCCCTGCACTCCGGGGTTTCCCTTTGTTCAGGGACCCTCCAAAGTGGCTGCTTGTGGTGCCATCTTGTCCCATGTTTCCAAGAGTGACCTGCTGAAGCCAGTCGAGAGCCCTTTCCCCACCCCCGCTGTTTTGTTCCTCCTGCGGATTTGTTTCCCCCTCCCCTGGCTGCCCCCCATTTCCCCATTGGTCCCCTCCCATTCCCCCCGCATTTGCCCCTCTGCTTCCCCTGCCCTTGGTGTTGTGCCCAACCCCGCCCCCTTGCCAGGCACTCTCTCCCTGTGGGAAATGCGCCATGTCCCCCCCCCTCTCACTCATACCTCCTGATGTTTGCTTTCTTGCTGGTGTGGTGGCCCTCTTGTGGGGTCAGTCTGATCCCCTCCTATGCCCGCTATGTTGTATTCCCTTCTCTCTCCTCCTCGCCCTCTCCTGCGCTCTGCTGAACTCACCCCCCTCCTTTCGCCGAACTGGTTCCCCTGTTCATAACGAGGTGATACAGTCCTGCGCAAATTGTCCATTGGTTTTTCTCTGTCTCCTCTGTGTCCGCCTTAATGCTGTCTCCCTTGCTGTCTGTCTACTCTGTTTTTTTGGACGAACTCGTCCGCCCCTTCAGGGGCAGTGAAATAATGTTCCTTGCCCTAGCATGTTACCCAGTGCCTGACTGGGAGCAGCATCCCAAATTTGATATTGTTCCTATGCAGGGCCGACTTCATCATGTTAACTTCCACCTGGTGTTTTGCCAGGTCTGCCCCAATGTCCTGATAGTCTCTGATCTTGTGTTCCTCTCAGCTGCAAGCCTTCGTTTGTCTGGCCCAGCGATGTATTTCCCAGTCCTGGTATCTGTGCAGCTTGGCAATGACCACCCTCGACTGTTCCCCCGCCTTGGGTTTTGGCCGGAGGGTCCTGTGAGCCCTGTTGATCTCTGTGGGGATGTGTGTGGAGTGTCCCAATCAGTTGTCCATGGCTATGTCTAGGCTGTAACTGATGCTCTGTTCAGATGGTCCACGCATTCATTCATTACTAGACGGTCCAAGCCAGCAATGCTGAATGAGCCAGAGGCTTTCCCTGCATCCAGGTTACCATAGACTGCACTCATGTGGCTATCAAGGCACCAGAGGGTCAGCCAGGTGACTAGTTCAGATTGGCAGCATGGTCGGTACAGGCTTGGAGGGCCGAAGGGCCTGTTCCTGTGCTGTAATTTTCTTTGTTCTTTGTTCTAAATGATAAACAGCTTGTCCTCCAGCATGAGGTATGTCTGTATCTTCCTGCTCACCACTGATGGATGGGCACCTAGCAGAGAGACTATGTGCCTCAACCATCTCTCACACTGGCTGTGACCTCTTGAGGTCATAGCCAGTGTGTGGGCTTGCAGGTCCAAGCACGAACACAAGAACCCCTGACTTGGTGCTCAGGGTTAATGCAGCCCTCAAGCTTCGCATGGATTTCTCCATGACAGTAACCATGACATGCAGACCCTCAGGGATCTTCACCAATCTTCCCACACATCCTGCATCTGTCACCTGATGGACAGCAGCAATATATCCCACATGTGCCAGACACATGGACACCTGCCATTTGGCCATCATGCATTGCACACCCTTGAGTGTTGCAACGTACGGCCACCCCCCCCTGCCAAGTTGGTACTCATGCTTGTGATGTGCAGAAGATCATTGAAACAATTCTGGCACTCGACCCATGTGCAGCACACCACATCATGCCCGCTCACTTCAGCAGCCATTCTGTCCAGGCTTTCATCGTCTGGTGGGCTGGCCTCTTGCCATCCCATGGCATAAATATTTCACACCTGGCACTCACTGGCACCACTAGAACAAGCAATCAATCATCTGAGAATCATGGAGCAAAGTGTCCAACAGCATTGGTGGCCCAGCGGGTGCTGAGGCCGGCATTTGTGCCAAACTTACCACTCTTGTCGACAGCTCCATTAGGTTCCTCTCCCGAAGCTGGCAGCCGTCAGGAAGCTGCCTGGGCTAATTTTATACCTCGCACCAGGTTACCATTTGACCCAGCATCTGCCACATTCCCGCCATGCCCCATTCCCACGAGCAGTGCCATGCCAATGCCTGGCCGTGTTACATGCTGGCCAACCTTTGATTGGCAGGCCAACATGAAATTACTTTGTTCCGATGTTTACGGGCAAAGCAGACAACATGGCCACTTCCAGACTCGCTGATCACATGCAGCTGACAAGCATGAAATTCAGGCCGATGGGCGAGATTCTTTGCCCCCAACCCTCCAACAGCAAAAGTGGCTCCCCATTGCCCAGTGGAAAGATCTCCCGATGCCATCTCTGTCAATAACGTTTTGCGTTGTTCGCCGACGATGTCATTGGGCAGCCCGCCGCAGGGAACAGCCATCAGAGGAACTGGTGGGAAGGCCAGAAAATTCAGCCCAATGTTGAAGAGTCATCCAGACTCAAAATGTTAGTTCTGTAAACTCTCCGCAGGCGTTGTCAGCCCTGCCTGGATTGTCCAGCATTTTCTGTTTTGTTTCAGATTCCAGCATCCGCAGTAATTTGCTTTTATTTCTCTTTGCTGCTTCTTTCTAATATTTGTGACCATCTTGTTACGACCCCTTGGGCTAGTGCGGTGGTCAATTTCAGCCCCACTTGACCCGAGTCGCAATTAACCAATAATTCTTAGAAAAATACCCAAAGTATTTGGCCCTTTGCTGCTCAATAATTGCTGTCACCAGGTTTGTAAATTTAAACACAATTACTACTTATTAATAAAAAGAACTGTAATTAAATATAGAACATAGAACAGGCCCTTTGGCCCTCAATGTTGTGCCGAGCCATGATCACCCTTCTCAAACCCACGTATCCACCCTATACCCGTAACCCAACAACCCCCCCTTAACCTTACTTTTTTTTATTAGGACACTACGGGCAATTTAGCATGGCCAATCCACCTAACCCGCACATCTTTGGACTGTGGGAGGAAACCGGAGCACCTGGAGGAAACCCACGCACACAGGGGGAGGACGTGCAGACTCCACACAGACAGTGACCCAGCCGGGAATCGAACCTGGGACCCTGGAGCTGTGAAGCATTTATGCTAACCACCATGCTACCCTGCTGCCCCAAAATATGCAACAAATACAGCTGGTTAACTATCATCCCATTCCCTTTTTAAAAAAAATCTTTTTATTGGCATTTTCAAAATTTATAAACAGTGATGTACATTGTTGGCAGTATTATACAGAAAGGTTTATCTTGTCCTTCCCTTAATTTATCCTATTTACATTCTGCCACCCTCTGGCTCGACGTATGGTCCCAATCCACCCCCACCACCTTGTGTCACCCCCGTCGGGTTTTTTCGGGAAGTTCCCCCCTCGTTCCTCTCCACCCCCTTTCTTTTCTTCCCCCATCCACTTCGGCTGTGTTTCCCTTTCCTCCCTTGGGTGAAGAGGGCAGCGTATTAGCGATTGTAATTTCAGACCATGTCCCACATTTTGTAGATTTGGCTCTAAAGTCAGGTCCCTCCCAAAATCTGCCAAGAGATTGGACAGTGTTGTTGGCAGACAAAAGATTTTGAGAACGCCTATCCTCCGCCATTGTGGGTATATTAAGTTTAATAAGAGTGGGTCATCTTACCTTCTATTTTGTGGGAAGCCTTGAGAGTGGTTATCAGGGGGCAGATAATTTCCTACAAAGCTCACATGGAAAGACCTGTGAAGGTATAGCGGCAGAGGCTGGTGGACCCCATCCTTGAGGTAGACCATCAGTACTCACTTGCCCCTACCCGGGGATTGCTTGTGACTAAGATAAAGCTGCAGACGCAATTTGATTTACTATCAACAGGTAAGGCGGTGGGCCAGCTTCGACATTCGTGGGGGGTATTTTATGAACAAGGGGAGAAGGCCAGTTGCCTTTTAGCTCATCAGCTAAGACGGCAGGCTACTTCCCGGCAATTGTCGGCCAATATATGTTGGCTATTAATATTAAATATGGTTCTTTCCCCCTCTCCAGTGCCTGAACCAGAGGTGATTGTTTCCATGGATGCTGAAATAGTGTTTGACAGAGTGGAATGGGTATCTCTTTGAGATTCTTGGGAGGTTTGGTTTTTGGGTAAAAGTTCATATCCTGGATTTGTTTATCGTGTGGGGCCGCACAGCTAGTATTCGCACACAAGTCTTGAGTTCGGGCTACTTTTCACTGAATAGGGGTACGAGACAGGGATGTCCATTGTCTCTGCTTCTCTTTGCTTTAGCAATTAGAAGCTGGCCATAGCGTTAAGATCTTCCAGTGAGTAGAAGGGGATAAATCGGGAAGGACGGGAGAAAGGGAGAATAGGGTCTTCTCATATGCAGATGACGTGGAGATGCCGACGTTGGACTGGAATGGGCACAGTAAGAAGTCTTACAACACCAGTTTAAAGTCCAAAAGCTAGTGATTCGAAACAAACCTGTTGGACTTTAACCTGCTGTTGTAAGACTTCTTACTGTGCTCACCCCAGTCCAACGCCGGCATCTCCACATCATGGCTACCATCGACACCGCAAACTGCTGGCTCAAAGTGGAGAGGATCTCCAAGAAGATCGCGCATATAGACATTGACATTAAGTTTCTACAAAGGTGCAAGAAAGCAGCAAAGTATCATTCTGCATCTTTGACTTTGTCTATATATATGTTTCTGGAACCCACCTCTTCATTCAGCTGAGGATGAAGCTGTGCTCCGAAAACTAGTGATTCGAAACAAATCTGTTGGACTTTAATCTGGTGTTGTGAGACTTCTTACTGTGTTTATCAGGTCCCCTAACAGTGTAGTTTCTGGGGCCCCGGGTTACCCTCCTGTCTCTTTGCGTAGGAAGTGCTTTATTTGCAGGTGTCTCATTCCCTGTCCTGTCGGCAGTTCCCACTCTTCCGTCAGTTCGTCCAGTATCGCTAGTCGGTGACCGACGTAAAAGTCCCTAATTCTCAGTGTGCTCACTGGAAGATCCATTTCCTGAAGGTGGCGTCTAGCATGGCTGGGGAGAATTTGTGATTGCCGCAGATAGGAGCCATGGGAGACATCCTAGTCAGCCCGAAGTGCTGCCTTAATTGGGCCCACGTTTTCAGTGTGGCGGCTACCACTGGGCTTGATGTATATTTTGCCGAGGGGGATGGAAGTGCTGCTGTAGCCAAGGCCCGGAGGGTCGTCCCCTTGCAGGAGGCCTCCTCCATCTGTACACACTCTGAGTTAGTTTTGTTTATCCCCTCACTCTTTCCGCCGTTGCTGCCCAGTGGTAGTACTGCAGGTTCAGTAAAGCCAAAGCACCTTTGATTTTTCTCCTTTGCAGTGTCAGTTTGGGAACTCTCGGGTTCCTACCTCCCCCCCCCCCCCCCCCCACACGCACACACACACACACCCACAAACGCCATGATTAAACTGTCTACATTCTGGGAAAAGGCCTTGGGGATGAAGATTGGTATGGATCTAAACGGGAAGAGGAACCTCGGCAGTACGTTCATCTTGATTGTCTGCACTCTCCCTGCCAGGGAGAGTGGGTGTGCACCCCACCTCTGTCGGTCCTTTTAAACTCCCCCCACCGGGCTGGTCAGGTTCCACTTGTGGATCTGTGTCCAGTCTCTGGCTATTTCGATCCCCAGGTAACGGAACCTGTTCTGGGCCGTTTTAAACAGGAGCCTTTCCAGCTCCGCCCCTCCCCTCTTTGGGTTCACTGGGAATGTCTCACTTTTGCTCAGGTTGAGGTTGTAACCCGAGAAGGTTACAAACTCTTTCAGGATCTGCATGATTGCCTTTAGTCCTTCCTGCGGCTTCGAGGCACACAGGAGCAAGTCATTCACGTAGAGTGAGACTCTGTGCTCTCTGTCTCCTCTCTGGATGCCCTTCCAGCTTTTCGCGTCCTGCAGGGCTATCGCCAGGGGTTCGATTTCTAGCGTGCAACAAGAGCGGGTCAATGGGCATCCTTGCCTTGTGCCTCTTTGTAGCTGGGAGTATTCAGAGCTGGTGGTGTTGGTTCAAATGCTCGCGTTGGGAGCATTGCACAGGAATCTCACCCAGGTGAATCCCACTCCTAGCCCAAAACCGTCTCAGTACCTCAAGGAGGTACATCCATTCAACTCTGTCGAAGACCTTTTCTGCATCCAGGAAGACAATCACCTCTGGTGTTCTCTCCCCAGGACGCGGGGGGGTATAATTATTCCGATCATCTAATTCCTAATCCCCCATTTTAACTTGCCCCAAACCCTATCCACACACACATACATACCTACACACACAAGACAGACAAACGCAAAGGGGAGGTGAGGGGTGAAATAATAAGTTAGAGGAAAAAGAGTCTTTGTTCCAGGTAGTTGTCTTTAAGCAGACCTTCCTTCAAATTAAGCTTTCAGACCCAGGTCTCTGTTGCAACCTATAATGGCTTTACTGTAGATTCATTTAGGTCTCTACAG
This sequence comes from Scyliorhinus canicula, assembly GCF_902713615.1. Lineage (NCBI taxonomy): Eukaryota > Metazoa > Chordata > Chondrichthyes > Carcharhiniformes > Scyliorhinidae > Scyliorhinus > Scyliorhinus canicula. The sequence goes on along the minus strand of NC_052149.1, from coordinate 205,185,005 downwards.
TTTCAGAAATACAGCAACTCACAGCCTATCTGGAGAGAGACAGAGAGAGAAGGTCGTTTCCCTTGTGTGTCCAGGATTCAAGCTGAGCCCCTTAGGTCTCTGAAAATCATTCGCCTTGAGTAGGGCCCAATCACTACCTGTTCCCGGGCAGGATATGGCCTTTTGGCCAATTCATTAGCCAGTAACCAATCAATCGAATCAAGTCCCACCCCATCTCTTCGGTGCCGAAAAGTCTGGGTCTTACTGCCCAAAACTATCAGCGCCATATACAATGCTGCAACCTCTTGAATTACTCCTTGTCTCTGCTGATTGACTTAAAGGGCGGAATACTCCGACCCCCGTGATTCGACGGGTGCGGGAATCGCGCCGCGCCGATCGACGGGCCCCCGCAGCGTTTCTCCGGCCCGCGATGGGCCGAAGTCCCGCCGCTGACAGGCCTCTCCCACCGGCGTGGTTTAAACCACCGACCTGACCGGCGGGATTGGTGGCGTGGGCAGGCTCTGGGGCCCTGGGAGGAGGGGGGCACAGGGTGATCTGACCCCGGGGGGTGCCCCCACGGTGGCCTGGCCCGCGATCAGGGCCCACCGATCGGTGGGCGGGCCTATGCCATGGGGGCACTCTTTTTCTTCCGCCCCCACCATGGCCTTCACCATGGCGGAGGCAGAATAGACCCCCTCCCCTGCGCATGCGCCGGTATGACGTCAGCAGCCGCTGACGCTCCGGCGCATGCGCGGACTTACGCAGGCCAGCGAAGTCCTTTCGGCCCCGGCTGGCGTGGCACCAAAGGCCATTCATGCCAGCCGGCGGAGTGGGAACCACTGCGACGCTGACCTAGCCCCTCGATGAGGGCTTGGCCCCTAAAGGTGCGGAGAATTCACCTTTTGGGCGGCCCGACGCCGGAGTGGTTCACGCCACTCCGACACGCCGGGACCCCCCGCCCCGCCGGGTAGGGGAGAATCCTGACCAAAGATCCTTGTTGTACATTCCGCCTCCATGATTCAAAATGATACAAGCAAAACTAAAAAAAAGGAAATAATGTAATTAGTAAGAGTGTCGTTTACATCATTCACATTTTAACAATGTGACAATGAAAGTGACATTGTGTGGCTAAAAATACATCAGAAAGAATACATTGGTTAAGAATACTGAAGCTAGGACGGTACAGTCGTGCAGTGGTTAACACTACTGGGGAGGACTCTGCTACCGTGGCAGAGGCAGCAGGGTGTGTTGGCGTTGCTGAACTTGCTTCATTATTATTGGGCGACGAATGTGGACAAGGTGCGGAGGTGGTGGGAAGGAGTAGGGGGAGAGTGGGTTAGGATGGAGTAGGAATCTTGTCAGGGGTTTATTTTGAGGGCTATGGTGACGGAAGCTTTGCCAATGGCTCTGAGTAGATGGTGCAGACCACGGTGAAGATATGGAATCAGCTGAGGAGGCATTTTAGGATGGAAGTTATGTCGGTGCTAACGCCGCTGTGCGAAAATCATGGGTTTGAGCCAGGGGGATGGTTCGTGTTTACAGGAGGTTGGGGGAAGCGGGGCTGGTCAAGGTGAGGGATTTGTATTTGGAGGAAAGGTTCGCCAGTCTGGAGGATCTAAGAGAGAGGGTAGAGCTGCCGAGGGGCAGTGGGTTCAGGTATCTGCAGGTTAGGGACTTTGCACGAAAGGTCTGCAGGGGGTTCCATAGATTGCCGGGATACATCATGCTGGAGGGACTGCTGCTTCCGGATGTGGAAGGGGAGGAAAGAATTTGGGTTATATACAAGTGGCTGGTGGAGCAGGGAGGTGAGCGAGTGGTGAAGATCAAGGAGAAATGGGAAGCGGAGTCGGGAGGGGAGATCAATTGAGGAGTATGGAGTGAGGCACTGTGAAGGATAAATGAGATCTCCTCTTGTGCAAGGATAAACATGATAGAGTTTAAGATGGTGCACAGGGTGCGTATGACTTGGGCGAGAATGAATGGATTCTTTCAAGAGGTAGCAGATGAGTGTGAGAAGTGTGGGCGGAGGCCAGCGAATTCCGTGCACATGTTTTGGAGTTGCGAAAAATTGGGAAGATTCTGGGTGTGAGTGTTCGCTGTCTTAGCCAGGGTAGTGGAGGAGGAGGTGGACCCGGACCCTTTGTTATTTGGGGTTTCAGAGAAGCCGGAGCTCATGGAGAGGGGTGGTGACCTTCGCCGCTCTGATTGCACGGCGGTGAATTTTACTGGAGTGTTGGTCGGCATTGCCACCGGGGGTAGCGGCATGGTTGGGTGATCTGTACAACTTCCTGCGGTTGGAGAAGTTAAAGTTTGAGTTAAGGGGCTCATCAGGGGGGTTTGAATAAAGGTGGGGGATGTTTACGACTGTGTTTGAAGAGCTGTTCGTAGCAGGGGGGTCGGGGGTGGGGGGGAGGAGGGGAAGAGGGTGGAGAGAGTAAAAAGCGGGAAAAATCGGTACAGACTATACTTGATTGTTGGGAAGTATCTTTCCTGGGGTGTTTATTTGCTGCAACCTGCTTTGATACATGTTTGTAATAAAATGCTTACATAAAAAAAAAATCACTGGTGCCTACAGTGCTGAGGATCTTGGTTCAATCCCGGCCCCGGTCACTGTCCGTGTGGAGTTTGCACATTCTCCCCATTTCTGTGTGGGTTTCACCCCGACAACCCAAAGATATGCAGATTAGGTAGGTCGGCCACGCTAAATTGCCCCTTAATTGGAAAAGAAATAATTGGGTACTCTGAATTCTTTTCAAAAGTACATTAAAGCTGTAACTTACACAATGGGGCAAGACAAATTTCAAGTGGCGCAGTGGTTAGCACAGCACCGGTGACCTTTTTCAATTCTAGCCTTGGGTGACTGTGTGGAGTTTGCACTTTTGCCCCGTGTCTGCGTAAGTTTCCACCAACTGCTCCGGTTTCCTCCAACACTGCAAATGTGTGCAGGTTAGGTGAATTGGCCATGATCAATGCGCAGGGTTACAGGGTTAGGGAGGGGGAGTGAGTTTATGTAGAGTACTCTATCAAAAGGCCTCGATAGGCCGAACGCCCTCTTTCTGCACTGCAGGGATTCTATGCATTGTTCAGTCTCTCTCCATTCAGGAATCTACTAAGGCTAATTATGCAGTTCTTTTTCTACTGTGCGATCCAATTTCTGGGAAAGAACTTGAACTATTTTTAAGGCCTGGACTCATTTGTCTGTGCAAGCGCTGAAGTAACTCTCACAGGCAACTCACTAGACAGGGGAAAGAAATCCTCTGAGGAAACAAGTTGGGAACTCAAAATTAAAGGGGCGCGGGTGCAGGGGCACAACAGACCTTCTGGCAGGGGCCATATGAGGAACATTCATGCACCTATTGGCATCCAGAAATCTGGGGAATGGATAATGACTCAGCTGTTTCTGGATCAGTTGTCAAAGGTCCCTGTAGTCTGAGTGGTGATGTGATAAGTGCAGCTCCAAAAGAGATCACAGGTCGTGAGCATGGGACTTGTCCCTAGGATTGTAGGCACTAACAAAAGTGTTGAAGTAGCTGCTAAACTAATGCATAAACTACTTGTCTTGTAGTACTCTTGGAGTAGCATAAGCTGCTTCCTTGATGTTCACTCTGACAAAGGAAGGTTCAGATGTGGAGATAACTTCATCACATTTATTAAACTATTTACAATTCTCCTACTCGGATTCACCTCCACTGTTAATCCTTCTATAGCTACTCAGACTGACGAACCAGTCTGCTACAATCCACGTGGTGGGTGTGATGTTGAATCAACCCTGTGTCTGTACTCACTGAGTGTCTCCGCTGGAAAGAGGAAGATCATGTGTACTGTGTCCTTTATATATAGGTTGGTGTAATGCCCCCCTGTGGTAGTGTCACCTCTGTGTGTATTGTGAATGCCCATTGGTCGTGTCCTATCTTACTGACCTATTGGTTGAGTGTCTGTGTGTCATGTCTCTGGTACTCCCTCTAGTGTTTAGCTAGTCTATGTGTACTTACCTTAACCCCTTGTGTATCTCCAGTGGTGCATATCACCACACTACTCTTCATTTTAAGTCCTTGCTGTCTGTGATTCGGGAACTGAATAAATTTACAGCCCTTTTAAAATCTATTGGCTAGGCTTCTTTGTGCCAAGAACCAATATATTTAGTCTGGTCTGTCTATTGGTACCTTACAATTAGGAGTATAGAACTTAGGAGCAAGAGCTAGCCATTCAGTCTTTTGAGCCTGCTCCGCAATTCAATAAGATCATGGCTGATCTGGTTCAACTCCACTTTCCTGTCTGCCTTTCATAATCCTTAACTCTAACATGGCTTAAGCACGGTGGCACAGTGGTTAGCATTGCTGCCTCACGGCGCCAAGGTCCCAGGTTTGATCCCGGCTCTGGGTCACTGTCCATGTGGAATTTCCACATTCTCCCCATGTTTGTGTGGATTTTGCCCCACAACCCAAAGATGTACAGGGTAGGTAGATTGACCACGATAAATTGCCCCTTAATTGGAAAAAATGAATTGGGTACTCTAAATTTATTTTAAAAAACACGGCTTTGAGTAAGTTCAATGACACAACCTCCACTATTTTCTGGGAGAAGAGAATTCTACAAATTAATGGCCATCTGAGAGAAAATAAATCTTCTAAATTCTGACTTAAAAGCGGGACCTTCTATTCTTAAATTATTTTCCCTAGTTTTAGTATCTCACACTAGAGGAAAATACCTTATCGACTCCATCAAGTCTCTCCAGCATCTTATATGTTTCAATAAGATCACCTCTCATTCTTCTAAACCCCATTGAGTACGGGCCCAACCTGTTCAACATTTCTTCATTTGAGTCCTTCATCCCAGGAATGAGTCATGCAAACCTTCTCTGAACTGCTTCTAACACAATGATATCCTTTTTAAAATAAGGAGGCCAAAACTGTACACAATATTCCAGGTGGCGTCTCACCAAGGCCCAGTGCAGTTGCAAGAAAACTTCCCTACTTTTATATCCCATTATCCCATTCTCCTTGCAATAGATGCCGGCATTCCACTTATCTTCCAAATCACTTGCTCTACCGACATATTGACTTCTCGTGATTCATGGCGGGACACCCAGATCCTCTATAAACCCCATGAACTGTAATCTCTCTCCTTTTAAATAATGTACTGGCTTTTCTACTCTTCCTGCCAAAATGGACAAGTTCACATTTCCCACAAATTGTATGCATGTCCTATAATCAAAGGGTTCTGATGAAAGATCACAAGCCAAAACTTTAACTTTACTTCTCTCCCTACAGATGCTGCTAGACCTCCTGAATATTTCTGTCTTTAAGTTCACATGGATTGCCATGGTGGTACAGTGGTTAGCACTGTTGCTTCACAGCACCAGGGTCCCAGGTTCGATTCCTGGCTTGGGTCACTGTCTGTGCGGAGTCTGCACGTTTTCCCTGTGTCAGCATGGGTTTCTTCCGCGTGCTCTGTTTTCCTCCCACAAAACCAGAAAGATTATTCCGATCATCTAATTCCTAATCCCCCATTTTAACTTGCCCCAAACCCTATCCACACACACATACATACCTACACACACAAGACAGACAAACGCAAAGGGGAGGTGAGGGGTGAAATAATAAGTTAGAGGAAAAAGAGTCTTTGTTCCAGGTAGTTGTCTTTAAGCAGACCTTCCTTCAAAGTAAGCTTTCAGACCCAGGTCTCTGTTGCAACCTATAATGGCTTTACTGTAGATTCATTTAGGTCTCTACAGTTTCAGAAATACAGCAACTCACAGCCTATCTGGAGAGAGACAGAGAGAGAAGGTCGTTTCCCTTGTGTGTCCAGGATTCAAGCTGAGCCCCTTAGGTCTCTGAAAATCATTCGCCTTGAGTAGGGCCCAATCACTACCTGTTCCCGGGCAGGATATGGCCTTTTGGCCAATTCATTAGCCAGTAACCAATCAATCGAATCAAGTCCCACCCCATCTCTTCGGTGCCGAAAAGTCTGGGTCTTACTGCCCAAAACTATCAGCGCCATATACAATGCTGCAACCTCTTGAATTACTCCTTGTCTCTGCTGATTGACTTAAAGGGCGGAATACTCCGACCCCCGTGATTCGACGGGTGCGGGAATCGCGCCGCGCCGATCGACGGGCCCCCGCAGCGTTTCTCCGGCCCGCGATGGGCCGAAGTCCCGCCGCTGACAGGCCTCTCCCACCGGCGTGGTTTAAACCACCGACCTGACCGGCGGGATTGGTGGCGTGGGCAGGCTCTGGGGCCCTGGGAGGAGGGGGGGCACAGGGTGATCTGACCCCGGGGGGTGCCCCCACGGTGGCCTGGCCCGCGATCAGGGCCCACCGATCGGTGGGCGGGCCTATGCCATGGGGGCACTCTTTTTCTTCCGCCCCCACCATGGCCTTCACCATGGCGGAGGCAGAATAGACCCCCTCCCCTGCGCATGCGCCGGTATGACGTCAGCAGCCGCTGACGCTCCGGCGCATGCGCGGACTTACGCAGGCCAGCGAAGTCCTTTCGGCCCCGGCTGGCGTGGCACCAAAGGCCATTCATGCCAGCCGGCGGAGTGGGAACCACTGCGACGCTGACCTAGCCCCTCGATGAGGGCTTGGCCCCTAAAGGTGCGGAGAATTCACCTTTTGGGCGGCCCGACGCCGGAGTGGTTCACGCCACTCCGACACGCCGGGACCCCCCGCCCCGCCGGGTAGGGGAGAATCCTGACCAAAGATCCTTGTTGTACATTCCGCCTCCATGATTCAAAATGATACAAGCAAAACTAAAAAAAAGGAAAATAATGTAATTAGTAAGAGTGTCGTTTACATCATTCACATTTTAACAATGTGACAATGAAAGTGACATTGTGTGGCTAAAAATACATCAGAAAGAATACATTGGTTAAGAATACTGAAGCTAGGACGGTACAGTCGTGCAGTGGTTAACACTACTGGGGAGGACTCTGCTACCGTGGCAGAGGCAGCAGGGTGTGTTGGCGTTGCTGAACTTGCTTCATTATTATTGGGCGACGAATGTGGACAAGGTGCGGAGGTGGTGGGAAGGAGTAGGGGGAGAGTGGGTTAGGATGGAGTAGGAATCTTGTCAGGGGTTTATTTTGAGGGCTATGGTGACGGAAGCTTTGCCAATGGCTCTGAGTAGATGGTGCAGACCACGGTGAAGATATGGAATCAGCTGAGGAGGCATTTTAGGATGGAAGTTATGTCGGTGCTAACGCCGCTGTGCGAAAATCATGGGTTTGAGCCAGGGGGATGGTTCGTGTTTACAGGAGGTTGGGGGAAGCGGGGCTGGTCAAGGTGAGGGATTTGTATTTGGAGGAAAGGTTCGCCAGTCTGGAGGATCTAAGAGAGAGGGTAGAGCTGCCGAGGGGCAGTGGGTTCAGGTATCTGCAGGTTAGGGACTTTGCACGAAAGGTCTGCAGGGGGTTCCATAGATTGCCGGGATACATCATGCTGGAGGGACTGCTGCTTCCGGATGTGGAAGGGGAGGAAAGAATTTGGGTTATATACAAGTGGCTGGTGGAGCAGGGAGGTGAGCGAGTGGTGAAGATCAAGGAGAAATGGGAAGCGGAGTCGGGAGGGGAGATCAATTGAGGAGTATGGAGTGAGGCACTGTGAAGGATAAATGAGATCTCCTCTTGTGCAAGGATAAACATGATAGAGTTTAAGATGGTGCACAGGGTGCGTATGACTTGGGCGAGAATGAATGGATTCTTTCAAGAGGTAGCAGATGAGTGTGAGAAGTGTGGGCGGAGGCCAGCGAATTCCGTGCACATGTTTTGGAGTTGCGAAAAATTGGGAAGATTCTGGGTGTGAGTGTTCGCTGTCTTAGCCAGGGTAGTGGAGGAGGAGGTGGACCCGGACCCTTTGTTATTTGGGGTTTCAGAGAAGCCGGAGCTCATGGAGAGGGGTGGTGACCTTCGCCGCTCTGATTGCACGGCGGTGAATTTTACTGGAGTGTTGGTCGGCATTGCCACCGGGGGTAGCGGCATGGTTGGGTGATCTGTACAACTTCCTGCGGTTGGAGAAGTTAAAGTTTGAGTTAAGGGGCTCATCAGGGGGGTTTGAATAAAGGTGGGGGATGTTTACGACTGTGTTTGAAGAGCTGTTCGTAGCAGGGGGGTCGGGGGTGGGGGGGAGGAGGGGAAGAGGGTGGAGAGAGTAAAAAGCGGGAAAAATCGGTACAGACTATACTTGATTGTTGGGAAGTATCTTTCCTGGGGTGTTTATTTGCTGCAACCTGCTTTGATACATGTTTGTAATAAAATGCTTACATAAAAAAAAAATCACTGGTGCCTACAGTGCTGAGGATCTTGGTTCAATCCCGGCCCCGGTCACTGTCCGTGTGGAGTTTGCACATTCTCCCCATTTCTGTGTGGGTTTCACCCCGACAACCCAAAGATATGCAGATTAGGTAGGTCGGCCACGCTAAATTGCCCCTTAATTGGAAAAGAAATAATTGGGTACTCTGAATTCTTTTCAAAAGTACATTAAAGCTGTAACTTACACAATGGGGCAAGACAAATTTCAAGTGGCGCAGTGGTTAGCACAGCACCGGTGACCTTTTTCAATTCTAGCCTTGGGTGACTGTGTGGAGTTTGCACTTTTGCCCCGTGTCTGCGTAAGTTTCCACCAACTGCTCCGGTTTCCTCCAACACTGCAAATGTGTGCAGGTTAGGTGAATTGGCCATGATCAATGCGCAGGGTTACAGGGTTAGGGAGGGGGAGTGAGTTTATGTAGAGTACTCTATCAAAAGGCCTCGATAGGCCGAACGCCCTCTTTCTGCACTGCAGGGATTCTATGCATTGTTCAGTCTCTCTCCATTCAGGAATCTACTAAGGCTAATTATGCAGTTCTTTTTCTACTGTGCGATCCAATTTCTGGGAAAGAACTTGAACTATTTTTAAGGCCTGGACTCATTTGTCTGTGCAAGCGCTGAAGTAACTCTCACAGGCAACTCACTAGACAGGGGAAAGAAATCCTCTGAGGAAACAAGTTGGGAACTCAAAATTAAAGGGGCGCGGGTGCAGGGGCACAACAGACCTTCTGGCAGGGGCCATATGAGGAACATTCATGCACCTATTGGCATCCAGAAATCTGGGGAATGGATAATGACTCAGCTGTTTCTGGATCAGTTGTCAAAGGTCCCTGTAGTCTGAGTGGTGATGTGATAAGTGCAGCTCCAAAAGAGATCACAGGTCGTGAGCATGGGACTTGTCCCTAGGATTGTAGGCACTAACAAAAGTGTTGAAGTAGCTGCTAAACTAATGCATAAACTACTTGTCTTGTAGTACTCTTGGAGTAGCATAAGCTGCTTCCTTGATGTTCACTCTGACAAAGGAAGGTTCAGATGTGGAGATAACTTCATCACATTTATTAAACTATTTACAATTCTCCTACTCGGATTCACCTCCACTGTTAATCCTTCTATAGCTACTCAGACTGACGAACCAGTCTGCTACAATCCACGTGGTGGGTGTGATGTTGAATCAACCCTGTGTCTGTACTCACTGAGTGTCTCCGCTGGAAAGAGGAAGATCATGTGTACTGTGTCCTTTATATATAGGTTGGTGTAATGCCCCCCTGTGGTAGTGTCACCTCTGTGTGTATTGTGAATGCCCATTGGTCGTGTCCTATCTTACTGACCTATTGGTTGAGTGTCTGTGTGTCATGTCTCTGGTACTCCCTCTAGTGTTTAGCTAGTCTATGTGTACTTACCTTAACCCCTTGTGTATCTCCAGTGGTGCATATCACCACACTACTCTTCATTTTAAGTCCTTGCTGTCTGTGATTCGGGAACTGAATAAATTTACAGCCCTTTTAAAATCTATTGGCTAGGCTTCTTTGTGCCAAGAACCAATATATTTAGTCTGGTCTGTCTATTGGTACCTTACAATTAGGAGTATAGAACTTAGGAGCAAGAGCTAGCCATTCAGTCTTTTGAGCCTGCTCCGCAATTCAATAAGATCATGGCTGATCTGGTTCAACTCCACTTTCCTGTCTGCCTTTCATAATCCTTAACTCTAACATGGCTTAAGCACGGTGGCACAGTGGTTAGCATTGCTGCCTCACGGCGCCAAGGTCCCAGGTTTGATCCCGGCTCTGGGTCACTGTCCATGTGGAATTTCCACATTCTCCCCATGTTTGTGTGGATTTTGCCCCACAACCCAAAGATGTACAGGGTAGGTAGATTGACCACGATAAATTGCCCCTTAATTGGAAAAAATGAATTGGGTACTCTAAATTTATTTTAAAAAACACGGCTTTGAGTAAGTTCAATGACACAACCTCCACTATTTTCTGGGAGAAGAGAATTCTACAAATTAATGGCCATCTGAGAGAAAATAAATCTTCTAAATTCTGACTTAAAAGCGGGACCTTCTATTCTTAAATTATTTTCCCTAGTTTTAGTATCTCACACTAGAGGAAAATACCTTATCGACTCCATCAAGTCTCTCCAGCATCTTATATGTTTCAATAAGATCACCTCTCATTCTTCTAAACCCCATTGAGTACGGGCCCAACCTGTTCAACATTTCTTCATTTGAGTCCTTCATCCCAGGAATGAGTCATGCAAACCTTCTCTGAACTGCTTCTAACACAATGATATCCTTTTTAAAATAAGGAGGCCAAAACTGTACACAATATTCCAGGTGGCGTCTCACCAAGGCCCAGTGCAGTTGCAAGAAAACTTCCCTACTTTTATATCCCATTATCCCATTCTCCTTGCAATAGATGCCGGCATTCCACTTATCTTCCAAATCACTTGCTCTACCGACATATTGACTTCTCGTGATTCATGGCGGGACACCCAGATCCTCTATAAACCCCATGAACTGTAATCTCTCTCCTTTTAAATAATGTACTGGCTTTTCTACTCTTCCTGCCAAAATGGACAAGTTCACATTTCCCACAAATTGTATGCATGTCCTATAATCAAAGGGTTCTGATGAAAGATCACAAGCCAAAACTTTAACTTTACTTCTCTCCCTACAGATGCTGCTAGACCTCCTGAATATTTCTGTCTTTAAGTTCACATGGATTGCCATGGTGGTACAGTGGTTAGCACTGTTGCTTCACAGCACCAGGGTCCCAGGTTCGATTCCTGGCTTGGGTCACTGTCTGTGCGGAGTCTGCACGTTTTCCCTGTGTCAGCATGGGTTTCTTCCGCGTGCTCTGTTTTCCTCCCACAAAACCAGAAAGATGTGCTGGTTAGGTGAATTGGACATTCTGAATTCTCCCTCTCTGTACCCAAATAGGTGCTGGAATGTGGCGACTAGGGGCTTTTCAGAGTAACTTAATTGCAGTGTTAATGTAAGCCTGCTTGTGACAATAAAGATTATTATTATTATTTCCAATATCCACAGCATTTTGCTTTGAATCAATGGAGGACCCTGATGATAAGTTACTCACACCTGAAAAAGGCAGGCACATGGACCATTCACGTCAAGCACACAATGAAAAATGGCAGGGAGCAGATCAGGAGGAAATGGGTGACAAGTTCAGCTCAATTCTCAGAGCACAACCACCGTTCCGACAAAATTACTCTCAATTATTTGTTTCGTTAGAATCCTTTAGCAAAGTGTCACTAAGTTCACAACAGTTTAAGCCCATGTAACTACGATGATAACTTGAGGTAGTAAAAATAGGTTTTGTAGTGTTTGCTTTGTAAGTAGATGGTGTAAGTAGAAGACACTAAATATAAATTGAAACTGATATATATTTTTTACATATATTGAAATCCACTTTGCTGAATGATTCGGCTGTTTTCTTAAAAGCATATGAAATCATTGGGCAACTTTGAAAAACCTATTCAAATATGTCTTTTGTAAAAATTAATGTGCGATTTCATTGAAATCTTTTGCAACTGAGGACTAGATTTGTATGCCATAACAAGAGAACCATTTGCGATTACATGCTTTGAAGTCAGACAAAATATAAGACTCTCAAACAAAAATGCAACAAAATACAAAATTGCCACACAAAATTACAAGAGCATCCATCTCTTCAATGCAATAAAACCGCAAATCTACATTGCAAAAATTGGTTACTGCCCAAACCTCACTTCTCTTTTTCCTCTTCATTTCTCAGAATCATCTGGTTCACTGCCACCGTGATCGTCGCTGACACCCTGGCATTCGCATTCTTCTGATGTCATTGCTGCTGCTGCCATTGCCACCTCCATCCCCCACATGTATTGCCATTGCCAGGTCTAAACCCAGGGCGATATTTAAACTATTGAAAGCTGCAGCCTCAGCTTTTTAAAGTGCACAGGCCTGAAGGGTTGATAAATGCTGCTCCCTTGTGTTTGAAGACCAGCGGTCAGAGAGTTGCGTGCTTTGCACTCTCCTCTCTGGTTTTGGACAGTTTTAAGGGTAGAAGCTGATCAAAATGGGAAGTCAACGTTTCGCTCACATGCATAAAAATGTTGAACTAAAGAATCTTGATTAAAAAAATCTTGCACAAGCTTGCACTATTACTTTTTTGCCACATTTATTTAACCAAAAGGTAAATAAAGAATCAACAAAGTGTCACTGTAGAATTTAATCGTACACTTACGATTAAGTGTAATCATAAATGTACTATTAAATACACTTAATCGTAAAGTATTTAAGTGTACTTTTTGAACAGGAACAACCGAATATGAGCAACTTAACATGAAACAACATACACAGCACTGAGCTACCCCAATAAGGTCTGGGTTGATGAACCAACAAACAAACATAACAGATACCAAGAAGGGGAGGGGGACTTGGGGGAGAAGAGGAGTTGGGAGCAGGAGGCCAAGTCAAAGCTGGGCACTTGTAAAAAAATGTGAATTGTAACCGATGTATAAAGTTTCTCTGTGTTCACTTTCACCTTCGTTTTGTATAAAAAGAAAAAACGCTAATAAAAACATTTTCAAAACAAAATTAATTGTACACTTTATAACAATAGAAATTTACTTCTAATGCACTCATTTAAATAATGCTACTTGTGTTAAGTTTACAGCTCTTAACAATTACTGCAGCTTCACTTATTTTATATTTTATACTGAGGAATTAGCTTTTTGGCAAAAGCATGCTTCAAGCTTAGATTCACACAGGTTGGTACAGGCTGGAGTTTTCTTAAATCTATGGCAAGAGATTGCCCTCTACTGGTTCATCTTCAATACTAGCCATTTGTGTAGCCTTGGCTGTAAAATGTAAAATGAAATAAATATTAAACACAAGCGTAGCAGACTTTGTATTCGGTGGACCAGTATATCCTTAAAAAAGTATAAAGTTGCCATAAAGTGTTAGCCCCATGGTATCATTCTAAATTATTAAAATTTACATTTTTAAATGTGAGATTGCAAAGTAGCACACGGCTCCCGACTGTGAATGTCAGTCGGAACTAACTATGCTGAGGCTATCAAATTAATTTTAAAGTCAGGAGAAGGCGCAATCCTTTATATTATTATTGGTCCTGGAAGTGAACACCCTGCAAGCACCGGGCGAAATTCTCCGCAATGGCCGACGCCGGAGTGAAACCCAGAGTGTTTCACTCCGGCATCGGAGGCCGCTCCTTGCCCCCTATTCCCCCCCTCCCCCCCGGGGGCTAGGAGCGGCTTTGCCGTCTTCCCCTCCGCTGCCCTGCAAGACGTGGCGGCTTGATCTTGCGGGGCGGCAGAGGGGAAAGAGTGCGTCTCTTAGAGAGGCCGGCCCGACGATCGGTGGGCACCGATCGCAGACCAGTCACCTCACGAGCACGCCCGTGGTGCTCGATCCCCTCTCTGCCCCCCACAGGCCCCACACTTACCTGTCGCGCGCTGTTCATGCCGGCAGCGACCAGGTGTGGTTGCTGCCGGCGTGAACCCGTCGGGGTCGTCAGGCCGCTTGGCCCATCCGGGCCGGAGAATCGCTGGTCGCCGGGACAAACGGCGAGTGGCGATTCTCCGAGCGGCGTGTCGCAAAACACGACACGCCATTTTGGGGGGGGAGGGTGGGAGAATCGCAGGGGGTGCCAGAGCGGCCCTCCCGTGATTCTCCCACCCGGCCAGGAGAGCGGAGAACCGCGCCAACCATGTGAAGAACGTGGGTGCCGAGTTTCCTGGTCAATGATTTTCTCAGTCAACACTGTCAAAACTGGTTCACTGGCCATTTATCTTCTTGCCTCAGTCTCTGAGAGAGAACTTTAAATGACGTCCCCTTGCCAATGCTCGCCAAACAGACAAAATAATTATCATAGAATCATAGAATGGTTACTGCACAGAAGGAAAATATTCAGCTGTCAGATTTATGCTGCTCTCTACACGGGTAGTTCCAGTCTAGTTCCACTCCCTCACAGCTAGTTCCACTCCCTCACAGCTAATTCCACTCCCTCACACTTTGAACCTGTAGCCCATTCCAGTAATTATTTAATTTACTTTTAAAAACCACAATTAAATTTGCCTCCATCACAAGTACTTGCAAACAGTGCATTCCAGATCCGGACCGCTTGCTGCATGAAAAGGTTTTCCCTCATGTCACAATTGAGACTTTTGTCAATTGCCTTAAATCTGTGTCCCCTGCTTCTGGATTCTTCTGCCAAGAGGTATAGCTTTTTTCTGTCTGTTTGGCCCCCTCACTATTTTGAACATCTCTATCAAATCTCCTCTCAACCATCTCTGCTCCATAGAAAACAGCTCAACTTCTCCGATCTTTCCAAGTAACTGGAAAGGGGAGCAGGGGTTAATGGCATTGACACTGGACTAGTAATCGAGAGACCCAGGGCCCTGTTCTGAGGCCCTGAATTAAAAAAAGTTGAATGATCACCATGAAAGCATTGTTGATTGTCGTAAACACCCATCTGGATTATTAATGTCCTTGAGAGAAGGAAGTTTGACATCCCTACTTGGTTAAGTCTACATGTGATGCCAGACCCACAGCAATGTGATTCACTCTTGTTATGTATCTGGGAATATCTTGCTGGTTCTGGACTCGGACACACACCGACTTCAGGCAAAGCATGCCACTGATGTGAAGGTTTCACAAACTATTTCGACATTAACTGTGAGTAAGAAGACCAACGGTTGAGGAAGACTTCTGTGCATTGAAGTGAGTGGAGTCTAGGCTGTAGGGACCGAGCACTCGGCAAAACTACACGACTTGTGGGGAACAGGGATTGCTGCCAACTCCGCATAGGCTACTACTCTGGAAAAAAGTTGAAATACTCAGGCATAAAACGGAAAAATTTCCTAGTTGCTTGTTCAAGGGATTGCTTGTGCTATACTTTCCAACATAGTCGGAAGGGAGGAAGTGTAGGCCCTCAGTGCCGGGATCCAATAATGATGAGAAAAACAGGTGCCTTGGATGTGTTCGATGAGAATTATGAATCATGGAATTCATGTGAAGAAGGATTCCAATTGTTTTTAAAGTTTATCAGATACCAGAGGACCTAATGGTCACAACATTTCTCAGCTCAGTTGGTCGTAAAATGTTTATGCTGTTACAGAATCCTTTTCACCCAGCAAAACCAGGAGACAAGTCCTTCAGTGAATTAATGAAAGTCTCAGAGGGATTTTTACCTGCTAAACCATTAATGATTGCAGAAAAATGGGCTTCACAGTAGCGCAGTGGTTAGCACTGCTGCCTCACGGCACTGAGGACCGAGGTTTGATGACGGTCCCGCTTCACTGTGTGTGGAGTTTGCACATACTCCCCGTGTCTGCGTGGGTCTTACCTCCACAACCCAAAAATCGGGGGGAAAGGTCCAAAAGACCAACCCGAGCGGGAGCCACCAAATGTGAGACTTACTCCTTCATAGCCGCCACCGGAAGTCCAGGGTAGTTGAATTGGACACGCTAAATTGCCCTTTAATTGGAAAGAAAATAATTGGGTACTCTAAATTTATTTTTTTTAAATGATTGCACAAAGGTTCCTATGGAACAAGGCTGCAACAGTGCAACTGTGTCACTGGTATATAATAATAATAATAATCTTTATTATTGTCACAAGTAGGCTTACATTAACACTGCAATGAAGTTACTGTGAAAAGACCCTAGTCGCCACATTCTGGCGCCTGTTCAGGTACAGAGAGGGAGAATTCAGAATGTCCAATTCACCTAACAGCACATCTTTCAGGTCTTGGGGGAAGAAACCGGAGCACCCGGAAGAAACCCACGCAGACACGGTGAGAACGTGCAGACTCTGCACAGACAGTGATCCAAGCCAGGAATCGAATGTGGGACCCTGCCGCTGTGAAGCAACAGTGCTAACCAATGTGCTACCCTCCACTGTGCTACTGTGTGCTGCCCTGTGCTACCGTGCAGCGCACTCCCAGCAATTTCACCCAAGAGCTTTTTCAGCATCCATGGGAACTATCACCTCTAGTTCCGGCACTGGAGAGGGGGAAAGAACCATATTTAATAGCCAACAAATATTGGCCAACAGTTGCCGGCCCCCCCCTCTCCCCCCCCCCCCCCCCCCCCCCCCCCCCCCCCCACCCCCACTAATGGGAAGGATAACCCAACCAAATCCTCCTCCGGAGGCTGTGATCTATAAAGATCCTGATAAAAAGCTTCACTATACTTTTGCAGGGCGGAAACCAACAGTCATCTGAGTCCCTTATCTGAAAAATCTCCCCAGAAGCAGCCTGCTGTCTCAGCTGATGAGCTAAAAGGCAACTGGCCTTCTCCCCTTGTACATAAAATACCTCCCTCGAATGTCACAGCTGGACCACCACCTTACCTGTTGATAGTAATTCAATTGAGTCTGCAGCTTTCTCCTCCTCGCAAGCAACCCCGGGATAGGGGCAAGCCAGTACTGATGGTCTACCTCAAGGATGGAGCCCACCAGCCTCTGCCGCTACACCTTCACAGTTCTTGCTATGTGAGCCTTGTCGGAAATTAACGACCCCTGATAACCACTCTCAGGGTTTCCCAGAATGTAGAAGGTGAGATGGACTCACTCTTATTAAGCTTAATATACTCCCCAATGGCGGAGGATATGGATTCTCAAAGTCTTTTGTCCGACAACAACACTGCATCCATTCTCCATGGCGGGCACTGGGAGGGACCAGACTTTAGAGCCAAATCCACAAAATGTGGGACATGGTCTGAAATCACAATCGCTAACACCCTGCCCTCTTCACCCAAGGGAGGAGAGACTTACCCACCACAATAAAGTCAATACGTGAGTATACTTGGTGGACAAGAGAGAACAAAGAAAAATCTTCACCCATCAGGTGCAAAAAATGCCTCGGATCTGCCCCTGCCATTCGCTCCATGAAATCCAACAATTCCTTTGCCATCGCTGATGGAATCCGAGATTTGAGCTTGGATCAATGCATCCTGGGATCCAGAACACACTTTAAGTCACCCCCAAGATTAATTGATGTGAATCCAAATCAGGAATGGAGGCTAACAGCCTGTTAATAAAATCCATATCATTCCAATTTGGAGCGTAAACATTAACCAGGACCACTAAGGTGCTGCGTACAGACAGTGACCCAAGCCGTGAATTGAACCTAAGACCCTGGTGCTGAAACACGCCTCCCAGCATTTCACTGTGTTCTTTCTGTGTCCCCAAGGATAAAGCAACCCATAATCATCGGGAATGCTGGATGACAGCAGGGGATATCCCAGCTATTTGGGTCCACACCGCCTCGGAGTAAAGGGCCTATGATAACTAGTGCAGAATATACGGTGTGGGAAATATTATTTTCCCCGTGCTCCTTGAGGAGTACGAGCTCCCAGCTGGGCGGGGTGGGTGGGGGGCGGGGGTAGCTTACTGGTATTTGTATAAAAGGTCGGCCAGTCTGCAACCAACTGACAGGAGAGAGTGCCTGGTGAGGTCTACCGCTGCTCATGAATATAATTGTTGTAAAATAAATGTTTACTTTTGCTTACTTTTGACCCCCAAGCCTTGTTGAAGGGCCCTACAACTCACGGGGGTAGGTCGAGGAGTGGACAATGGCTGCAATAGAGTTTGACATGCGCCAAACAAATGAGAGTCCAATGCAACCAGTCCTTCCCAAGACCTCACCCCATGTCTTTTGTCTTGCAGGACCACCATTGGGTGAGGCCAGTCTGTCCAGGGTCACGGCCTCCCACATCCAGACTGTCAGGACACCCAAGAGCATGACTCCGGGGAAGACACCGACACTCGCCACTGCTTTTATCTGTACGACCCACCATTGCAGAGACCATCGCCTCAGTGGGTAATGTTAGTGATCAGGTTCCTGGGTCACCCTTTGGTGAGTACCACTCACATGCTGCAGCACGTCAGGTGGAGGTAGGGACTCCTGTGGGAGCAGACGGTCAAATCCCAAGGAACATCTCTTGTCCAGATAGATGTTGCGTTTCTGGAAAACATTATAACATCACTGGTGCAGCTGCAGAAGCACAGCCAAAATCTACAGGAGGGAGTGTCAGCAACTTTCCAATGTTTGCAAGTCCAGCTGGAGGAGTCCAGCTGCCTTAAGGGGCAGGGGGCTGGCCGACCTTTTATACAAGGAGATGGTACCAACAATGCGTGTCACCCAGGCCATAGTGGAAGGCCTGGGGCAAGACGTCAAAGCCATGGGTCAGGAAGTCTAAGGTATGGACCACACTGTGCTGTCCATGGCTGAGGCGTAGGACAGGGGAGCCAAGTCATGGGCAAACATGTTCCTAGCTCACAACAATATCGCGACGGTGCTCCAGAGCTTGGTCCATTCACAATGGGTCATGGCTGAGGGCATCGAGGGCAATGGCCGGGCACTGACTGATCTTGGTCCGTCACAGCGGGACATGTCACAGAGAGACATGACCGAGGCAGTGAGGAACATGACTCACTCGTTGAGGGATATGACCCAGTCTCAGTGCACCATCGCTGAGGGCATCGAGACCATGGTTCAGATGAGGGTGGGCCTCCAGGATTGGCAGAGCCAGGTGACATGGTTGGGGAGTAGTTAGGTTAGGTCAGTTCTGGAAGTATTTGGAAGCGAAAGGGAGGGGGCTGACAGCTGTATAGTCGAGTCAGGGGGTAGTTCAGTCAGGTCAGATTGTGTCACGGACATAGTCAAGGGTCAGGGGGGTTAGTCTGCGGGTCAGTGGGTTAGTTGGGGGAGTTGGGCAAGTCAAGTGTGAACACGGGGGTCAGATCAGTTCTGTAGTTATCCAGAAGTCAAGCTAGAATTTCTCTGTCTAATATTTCCTGGTAACCCAAGTATGTTCCACAAAACTGTCTGAGGTCTCTGAGCTGAGCTCGGTGGCAGAGGTATTCGTAGAGGGTCCTCGGAAACAGGGCAAATGCTCATCAGAAATTCAAACTCCCAGAGGCATTTTGGCCGTTTAAAAATTATACTGAACCTACACACCTCACATTTAAACTAAAATCCAGGTTTACCCCTGACTGGCTGGAATTCTCGAGTCTGGCGAAATCTGACAACTAAATGGACCTGGGTCTGTTTTACAGAAAGGTTAATTCCCTTTTCAGTACTGCTTGCATGCCAGGAAGAGCAGGCATGCTTCCTCCTAGCCATCCAGCACCATTTCCCACCACTCAATTCAAAGATCCATACTATATTTGGCTGTGCCCTGATCAGAAATTGGAGCGCTGGTCGGATACGCCCCTCCCCACCCACCTCACTGCCGCAAACAGGGTTGATGACTACATCTCCCACCCCACACTCAAATTATCCTCATCAGACCATCTCTGGAGATCAGCAATCCTCCCCCTCTGCTTTAATGGATCCTGGGATCTGCGATCACAGTCCTCCCATGTCCAAAGATCCAGACTGCCCACCCCCACCCTGAAGCTCCCATTAACACAGAGTTACAATCTCCAATCTTGCTATAGGCCTGTGGCCTCCCGTGTAGTAATACCTGCCCAACATAGAGCCAACACATTCAATCAGCTCAATCAACCTGTTTGAAAGAAAGGATGCAAGGTGTGGACTCAAAATTCCAGTGTGGTGGGAAGTAAAATGCTGCACCTTGCTCAAAACCTAGCCCAATTGATGCCAGCCTCCTGATTTGTAAAATCCAACAGCAGCTGTAATTGCCTGAACGGACCAGTGTGTGTCACTTGAAACCTGAACTGAGCACTGTTAGGCAATTCAAACGCACGCCAGGCCCCACAAGAGGTTTGAATGACATCAACTTGTCCTTAATTCATTACAGGCCATCAAGTATCCTGGTGAAAAATCACAGAGCAGAAATGTTAACACTGTTTTTCTCTCTCTATTGATGTTTCCTGGCCTGCTCAGTATTTCCAGCATCTTTGTTTTTCATTGCAGATTTCCAGCATCGACTGTATTTTGCTTTTAAAAAAGTAGAGCTTTGATGGAAAATCACAGGGATCAAGAAGAGGGTGAGAAACTCCAGGCTTACTGGCATCAATGTCATTAATTGGATGAATTATCCAAATTATTCAACCTGAAAAAATTAGAAAAATTGAGATCTACTCCAAAAGGTTTGAGAATGGGTGATATAACCAATACACTACATCACATACATGCACTGAGATCTATTTTGAATGAACAATCAACCTAATAATTTCAGTTAGAGACAGGGATAAGGAGGAGAAAATGTGACTAATTATTCATGCCTTTTTAAATGCTAGATTTGACTATTC
The DNA here is from genome assembly GCF_902713615.1 of Scyliorhinus canicula. Classification (NCBI taxonomy): domain Eukaryota; kingdom Metazoa; phylum Chordata; class Chondrichthyes; order Carcharhiniformes; family Scyliorhinidae; genus Scyliorhinus; species Scyliorhinus canicula. Next base: position 205,164,478 of record NC_052149.1, on the reverse strand, counting down.
CAATGCTCCCCAGAATGGCCTCTCCCTTTCATCCTCCATAAAGTGAGGTCATCTAACGCACTGCTACCTGTTTTTGAATTCACACCAAGTCCCATTCACCCATCACCCATTGTGCTCACAGGCCTACACTGTTACCTGGTCCAGCATAACATCTCTTTTAAAATTCTTATCCTCCTTTTCACATCACATTCCTCTGTCTGTAACCTCCTCCAGCCCGACAATCCTCTGAGATCTCATCAAATTCTAGCCTCCTGTGCATCTCATGTTTTCATCAGAACACCAATGGAGACTGTGCCTTCAGCTACCAAGGTTGTAACTCCTGGAATTCCTTTTTCTAAATTTATCTGCCTCTCTATCTCTTTCCCTGATGTGTTGGGTAAGCTGGATCTACGAGGACTGCGTTTACTGCAGTGGAGAGAGAGACAGGCTTCCAACACTTGAAGAAATGCAACTCTATTTTATTGAATACTTAACTATAATACATGCTTTAACTGTGGGTTGACACTATGCTGACTTGACTGGAGACCTGAGGCTAACCTGACCAGGCTGTCTTACTACCACATAGTGTTTGTTCTAGTTGCTGCTCACGGGCTCTGACTGTCTCAGAGGCTGGATCCTCAGAGAGCCGGGAAAACTAGTGCCCTCTGGCTTTACAGTGGCCGTGTCCTGTCTGGTGATTGGCTGCTGTGTTCTGTGTGTTCACTGGTCATCCTGTGTGTCAATCACTGCCTGTCTGCACTCCATCATATACCTGGATGTACATTATGACATTCCCTTCCGTTAAAATGTTCCTTAAAGCCCACCTCTTTGACCAGGCTTTTGGCCGCCTGCCTGCTGAAGCTGGCAATAAACCAGTTTTGTACATTAGACACACTTGTGTTTACAAGATGATTGCTTAATTTTGATAAATTTCTTGATTTATTTAGCAAATAAATAATTTTTCTTTGCACTTGTTTCTTGTTTCTGATGTGATGGTTTTGCTTTTGACTGACTGCATGCTCTTAATGTAGTGTGTGTTCATGTGGCCCCTCTGAATGGCTTCTTTTGGTACCCTCTACATTGACACATGTACAGATAGCCCTGGTGTTGATGATTGGAACATACCATGAGAAGCCAGCCAAGGTGGTCTCATGGATCACATTACAGATTGTGAGTTAAATCATCCCATTATTACTGAACCTTGCATCTCCTGGGTATCCAAAGCATCCTGCGCACCATCTTGTGCAGCTGGCTCATGTGGTTTATCCTCCTCATCATCAGACTCATCCCCAGAGTCCTCATCAAAGGTTAGGGTTTGCTCCCTTTGATCCCACTCTGCCAAGGCACAGCAAACCATGACCATAAGTGAGTCTCAAGCGTGAGACTATTGAAGATCGCCACCTGAGCGGTCCAAACATCGAAATCTCATTTTGAGCAGACCACTGGTCTGGGTTTAATGAACCATCTCTTCAGGGGGAATATCTTTGGTCACCCCGGAGCCACCCATCCAAGGGTGTTGAACCACAGAACATCCTGGCACCTGTGATGTGAAGATGCCGGCGTTGGACTGGGGTGAGCACAGTAAGTAGTCTTACAACACCAGGTTAAAGTCCAACAGGTTTGTTTCAAACACTGGCTTTCGGAGCACTGCTCCTTCCTCAGGTGAATGAAGAGGTATGTTCCAGAAACATATATATATAGACAAAGTCAAAGATGCCAGACAATGCTTAGAATGCGAGCATTAGCAGCATTTGCGACAACGAATGAACGGACATCGAGCGACAATCACCAAGCAAGAATGTTCCCTTCCAGTCGGTGAACACTTCAGCAGTCAAGGGCATTCAGCCTCTGATCTCCAGGTAAGCATTCGCCAAGGCGACCTTCAGGACGTGCGACAACGCTGAATCGCTGAGCAGAAACTTATAGCCAAGTTCCGCACACATGAGTGCGGCCTCAACCGGGACCTGGGATTCATGTCGCATTATATTCATCCCCCACCATCTGGCCTGGGCTTGCAAAATCCTCCCAACTATCCTGGCTTGAGACAATTCACAACTCTTTAACCTGGGGTTATCCCCATCTCTGCATCTGTAAAGATTCATTACCTGCTAATGCTCGCATTCTAAGCATGGTTTGGCATCTTTGACTTTGTCTATATATATGTTTCTGGAACATACCTCTTCATTCACATGAGGAAGGAGCAGTGCTCCGAAAGCTAGTGTTTGAAACAAACCTGTTGGACTTTAACCTGGTGTTGTAAGACTTCTTACTATCCTGGCACCTGGCAGTGTCTAAATATCCGCGCATCGTGACTGCAGCCAGGAGAGCCCACAGCTGCATTATCCTTAGCCTATGTGACAAATAAACTCCAGACTGATGAAGTTAAAGCCTCTTCTGTTCACGGATGCCCTTGGCTGTCGAGTGGTGCTTTAATTATCACATGTCTGCAAGTTATTACCCCTTGTGCTTTTGGAAATCATGCAATGTTCGCAAAGCCGCTGTCTCTGCCTGCAGGACTGGCATTGTGATCACTAAATTAAATGAAATCATGGGTATGCCTGAATATTGCACCTGTAAGAACTTTTATGTAATGATGTGCCACTGGCTCTAAAATCGCATAAAGGTCTCCAGATGTTCACTGGAAGGACCCTGAGGTGATAAAATTCAAGGCCACTGACATAGGGGTACCAACAACATAATCTGAGACAATCTCCTCAGCTAACAGCACATACTGTGGTGTGACTGTCTCCCTGGAGAGACGCAGTCCTCTCGGACACTAGTGTTTTCACATTCAGAGGCATGCCATCCTTTCATAGAATCTATAGAATCCCTATAGTGCAGCAGGAGGCCATTCAGCCCATCGAGTCTGCACGAACCCTCAGAAAGAGCACTCTACCTCGGCCCACTCCCCCGTCATAGCCGCCAAACACTGTGCATTTATCATGGCCAACTCACTTAACCTACTCATCTTTGGACACTAAGGGACAATTTAGCACAGCTAATCCCCCTAACCTACACATCTTTGGCCAGCTTCTCTCCTTTCTCTTCTCCTCACTGGAGGACAGGCCTTCCCCAACATGTAAAATGCCTGTGGGGATACCTATCTCAAGATTCAAAACTGACATGCAGAAAATTCATTTTAGACCTAACTCTCAGCGCCCTTCACTGTGGGAGGAAACCGGAGTACCCGGAGTAAACTCACACAGACATGGGGAGAAGGTACAAATTCCATAGTCACCCAAGACCAGAAATGAACCCGGGTCCTTGGCGCTGTGAGGCAGCAGTGCTAATCACTGTGCCACCATGCCTCTCCTTTGCTAGTATTCCCTATCGACAGGCTAGTACCTTTGCCTACCTCTGCCTTCCTTTTGCTGTTGTCTCCTCTGCTCGCCTGCTGAGCAGCAGGTTCCACTACTCTCCTTCCGCTCCTTCTCCTCTCATTACAGGCATGTAAAATGCCTGTGGGGCACCTATCTCAGGATTCAACACTGGTATGCAGAAAATTCACTTTACACCTAACTCTCAGTGCCCTTCCCTGACAATATCTCCCTGTGAAGACATATTAAAGTAACTTGCAACATTAGCAAGCTGTCCCACCTTTCCCAGAGGACTCTTCATCTAAAGTCAGCCACAGCCTCACTTGCAGTCTTTTTTTCTATCTTTGAAATACCTCCTTAGACTTCTCATCGTTCTTGCTGAACCTTTTTCAGCCCACCGAGAAATGGCATGAGCAACCTATAATCGCAGGCTATTGCCTTGTTAACAAGCTTGTTAATTTACTTTTTTTTTAAATAGCAGGTCGACTGCTGATTTCAGCACCTGCCTGACTTCCATATCATGGGAGACCAGCAGGATGTCAGGTTAGCAACCCAACATCATCTCATCGGGTGCAATGTGCAGTGGTCCCCATTTCCAAATTTAAAGTTCACTTCATGGAAATTGAAATGACTGGATTTCAAAAGGGAAGGTCATGGTTGCCAACTTTAGTGATTCTTTGAAAAAGCAACAGAAAGATTAGACAATTCGTCTATTTGGATTTTCAAGCCACAAAGGAGTAATCTCATACTTCCAACAGAGCCTGTAGAGTCAGCCGACAAGGAGCAGAATAGATAGCAATGTGGTCACAAAATAGAAAAGTAGGGGTTAAGGATAGTTTTTCTGACTGACCAAATGTCAGAAGTGGTGTTCAACAAAGTTTGGTGCTGGAACGAATAGGAACATAGGAAAAGGAGCAGGCCATTCAGCCCCTTGAACCTGCTCTGCTATTCAATGAGACCATGGCTGATCTGTGGCCTAACTCCATTTACCTGCCTTTGGCCCATATCCCGTAATAACTTTGCTGATCTAGCATCGATTACCATTTGTGGGAGGGCGTTCTAAACCTCTACCACCCTTTGTGTGTACAAGTGCTTCTTAACATCTCTCCTGAATGATGTGGCCCTAATTTCTAGACTATGCCCCCTAGTTCTAGAATCTCCAACCAGTGGAAATAGTTTATCTTTATCTACCCTGCCTTGTCCTGTTAATATCTTGAAGACTTCAATCAGGTCACCTCTTCATCGTCTAAATTCCAGAGTAAACAGACCTAATTTGCATAATAGTTTTCATTATTTACATAAAATCACCTGAATTGGGGAGTTGTCTAGCTGAATTGGATGAATTGATTCAGAATAATGCTAAAAAGGATTTGATCTTGGTTCTGGCTGAGGTAGACTTGTAACTAGCCTCTGTGCCCTGTCTCATAGTAAAACCATGGCATAAGCTGTGGTTTGATGACCCTCAATTAATCAAGGATTCCACCTGAAGAACACCTGTATTAGTCAGCAGCCAGCATCAATTTTTAGGACGGCAACCAGACTGTAGCTCCGTGGGCAAAACGCAGAAATAAAGAATGTTAAATCTCGTGTGAAGGTGTGGTGCCTCCATCAGAAGTCCTCTTCTGGCTGGGGGTACCCGCCCAGTGGTAACCTCTGGACGTCCCTCACCCCCTGGCCTATAATATAATAATCTTTATTGTCACAAACAGGCTTACATTAACACTGCAATGAAGTTACTGTGAAAAGCCCCTAGTCACGCCACATTCTGGCGCCTGTTCAGGTACACCGAGGGAGAAATCAGAATATCCAATTCACCTAACAGCACATCTTTCGGGACTTGTGGGAGGAAACAGGAGCACCCGGAGGAAACCCACGCAGATACTGGGAACGTGCAGACTCCACACAGACAGTGACCCAAGCAGGGAATCGAACCTGGGACCCTGTAGCTATGAAGCAACAATGGTACTCACTGTGTTACCATGCCACCCACATAGACCCTGACCACTCCCCTAGCGTTCTCCCCAGGCCTTTCTTACCCTCCCTGCCCTGGGACCCATTTCACTTTGGTTCCCAGAACTCCGTCTCAGGCACGCTGCTGCAGTTCCTCTTCTGACCATTGCAGCACTGTTGCTGGAGGGACTGGAGAGCTGTCGGCTACTTGGGGGGGGGGGGGGGGGGGGGGGGGGGGGGGTGGTGAATAGGGTGCGAGGAGCGGCCTCCGACGCCGTCGTGAAACTCGGCCGAGTTCACGACGGCCTTCCCGATGCCGCGCGGGAGCTGAGAATCGCGCCCCCCGTGTCTGCATGGGTCTCACCTCCACAACCCAAAGATGTACAGGGTAGATGAATTGGTCATGCTAAAGTTGCCCGTTAATTGGAAAGAAAAAGGATTGGGCACTTTAAATTTTAAAAAATAATAATAAATTGTCCCTTGATTGAAAAAAAAATGAATTGGATACTTTAAATTTATTTTTTAAAAAACATTGAAATAATTTTTCAAACCAGACAGTGATGCATTTTCTCTGAGAAATTAATCAACATGATAGCAATTGCCTTTGCTGAGAATCGGATCTAATACTGCAGACCATTTGATATTTTCCCTCTAATATGACTCCTTGTTTCTCCTTGATTGGAATTCCCTGAGTGCCACACACAATTCTTCAGCTGAAAGGACAGTATAGCAATCTGCCACCAAGCCTGCAGATATGCTACGCTTCAATGAGAAGGCACCTGGAGTATTTTCACCTCTTGATTTTGTGTCTCCATCCTGTTGGGATGCTCCCTTTCCTGGCCTTTTGCCAAGAGCAAGACTGCAGCTGCAGAATACACCACTGAGAATTCACCATGTGGGAAATCACACAACCTCAAATTCTCCACTTTTTATGGCATCACACTTTGGATCATTAATGAGGTGCATCATCTTGCTGCCATCTGTGTTGATGTATTTTTTTAACATATTTCTTACCAGTCTTGATAGTGTAGTGACAATTTGGCTGCTGTGTATCTTGCAGAAATACTCATATCCCTAATACTGTACTACACTTTAACTCACAGGAGAAACATTTCATTTTCAGACAAAAGTTAATTTTTTCTTTATTTTTAACTTTTCTTCGCATTTGAAGGAGATGTAAATTTTCGCAATGTGCATATAGTACTATCATTGGAGGTTACCTGGTTAATATGTTCGATACTACTTCAAAAATCTTTGATCATCACAAGGGCACTTTGTGGGAATTTATAATCGATCTGCACTTAGTTTAATAGTGAGGAGAAATAAGAGTTCAGGGATAAATATTTTTGAGCCAATGTGCAATCAATCTTTTTTTAAATAAATTTAGAGTACCCAATTATTTTTTTCCAATTAAGGGGCAATTTAGCGTGGCCAATCCACCTACCCTGCACATCTTTGGGTTGTGGGGGTGAAACCCACGCAGACACAGAGAGAATGTGCAAACTCCACACGGACAGTGACCCAGGGCCGGGATTCGAACCCGGGTCCTCAGTGCCATAGGCAGCAATGCTAACTACTGTGCCACCGTGCTGCACCATGTGCAATCAATCTTAACCTTCCAGATAAAACTGCACATACATTATCAGATCCAAAATGTAATTTTATTGAATTGCTCCATGTTATTCAATATTAAAAATGATGGGCAGGATTCTCAGTTTCTAAGACTAAGTGTTGACTCCGGCGCAGAATTCGTGGAGTTCCATGACAGCAAAACTGGTGCCACACCCGGACTGATTCTGCTACTGTTAAGGGGCTAGCACTGGCGCCACGTGGAACACAATTGATTCCAATGAGAAACGGTGCCTGATTTGCTGGTTTTGCGATTGACACTCAGGAGGCTGAAAAGCAGCAGCCACATATTCACACTTCACTCCCCAATCACAAGATAACAGCAAGACAGGGATGCTGAGCTGGACACCCTCCTGGACGCGATGGAGATGGGGCAGATGACACTGTATCCCGGCCCGGGCATGCGCCATGCCTGGGTGCCTGGGCGCATGCGGCAGAGGCAGTCAGCGCCATGGGTAACACTGTCTGGACCGGGCAGCAGTGCTGGAAAAAACTGCACAACCTCCTCAATGCGGCCCGGGTGAGTAGGCAACACGGTGCCCCTAGCAGCAACCCCCGTCACACACACCCATAACCTTATCACCCCCCACACAGAGGATGGCAGAATCCCCACCCTGCACCACATGTCAGCACCCATACCAGCGACCATGGCCAAGTGCCCTGCCACTGAGGCCACCAGGTACCCACCCCAAGTGCTGCATCAGTCCAACTGTTTAACACTGTCTTTTCTGTTCCCCCCCCACCCCAGGAAAAGGCCGCCCACAACCGCTGAGAGCGGGAGAAGACTGGAGGGAGACCGTCGGACCTGCAGCCCCTAACCAGGGCAGAGCACAGGGCCCTGGACGTGGTCAGCGGCCTGGAGAAAAGGGTCACCGGGGTGGAGTTGAGCCGCAGGCGAGGAAGTGAAACACTGCTGAGTTGCGTTTTCCCTTGACACGTGTGTCACCACTCCCCCCAACACCACCTCCACACCACCCTCGCCCCCCCACCACCCTCACCTCATTCTCACCCCCACACAACCCCCACTTCCACACCATCTTCACCCCCTCACCCCCACACCACCCCCACTCCCACACCATCCTCGCCCCCACAACACCCCCACTCCCACACCATCCTCACCTCCACACCACCCCCACTCCCACACCACCTCACCCCATCCTCACCCCCACACCACCCCCACTCCCACACCATCCTCACCCCCTCACCCCCACACCACCCCCACTTCCACACCATCCTCGCCCCCACAACACTCCCACACCATCCTCACCCCCTCACCCCCACACTACCCCCACTCCCACACCACCCTCACCCCATCCTCACTCCCACACCACCCTCACCCCATCCTCACCCCCACACCAACCCCACTCCCACACCATCCTCGCCCCCACAACACCCCCACACCCACACCACCCTCACCCCATCCTCACCTCCACACCACCCCCACTCCCACACCACCCCCACCCCCACACCACCCTCACCCCAGCCTCACCCTCAGCCCCACACCACCCCCACTCCCACACCATCCTCACCCCCACTCCACCCCCACTCCCACACCACCCTCACCCCCACACCACACCCACTCCCACCCCAGCCTCACCCCCACACCACCCTCACACCCACACCACCCTCACCCCATCCTCACTCCCACACCACCCTCACCCCATCCTCAGCCCCACACCAACCCCACTCCCACACCATCCTCGCCCCCACAACACCCCCACACCCACACCACCCTCACCCCATCCTCACCTCCACACCACTCCCACACCACCCCCACCCCCACACCACCCTCACCCCAGCCTCACCCCCACACCAACCCCACTCCCACACCATCCTCGCCCCCACAACACCCCCACACCCACACCACCCTCACCCCATCCTCACCTCCACACCACCCCCACTCCCACACCACCCCCACCCCCACACCACCCTCACCCCAGCCTCACCCCACACCACCCCCACTCCCACACCACCCTCACCCCATCCTCACTCCCACACCACCCTCACCCCATCCTCACCCCCACACCACCCCCACTCCCACACCACCCTCACCCCATCCTCAGCCCCACACCACCCCCACTCCCACACCATCCTCACCCCCACTCCACCCCCACTCCCACACCACCCTCACCCCCACACCACACCCACTCCCACCCCAGCCTCACCCCCACACCACCCTCACACCCACACCACCCTCACCCCATCCTCACTCCCACACCACCCTCACCCCATCCTCCCCCCCACACCACACCCACACTACCCCCACTCCCACACCATCCTCACCCCCACAACACCCCCACTCCCACACCACCCTCACCCCATCCTCACTCCCACACCACCCTCACCCCATCCTCCCCCCCCACACTACACCCACACCACCCCCACTCCCACACCATCCTCACCCCCACACCACCCCCACACCCACACCACCCTCACCCCATCCTCACCCCCACACCAACCCACTCCCACACCACCCTCACCCCCACACCACACCCACTCCCACCCCAGCCGCACCCCCACACCACCCCCACACCCACACCACCCTCATCACATCCTAACCCCCACACCACCCTCACCCCATCCTCGGCCCCACACCACCCCCACTCCCACACCACCCTCACCCCATCCTCACCCCCACACCACCCTCACCCCATCCTCACCCCCACACCACACCCACTCCCACACCACCCTCACCCCATCCTCACCCCCACACCACCCCCACTCCCACCCCATCCTCACCCCCACACCACCCCCACTCCCACACCATCCTCACCCCCACACCATCCCCACTCCCATACCACCCTCACCCCATCCTCAGCCCCACACCACCCCCACTCCCACTCCATCCTCACCCCCACACCACCCCCACACCCACACCACCCTCACCCCATCCTCACCCCCACACTACCCTCACCCCATCCTCAGCTCCACACCACCCCCACTCCCACACCACACCCACTCCCACACCACCCCACACCCACACCACCCTCACCCCATCCTCACTCCCACACCACCCACACTCCATCCTCACCCCCACAACACCCTCACCCCATCCTCACTCCCACACCACCATCACCCCCACACCACCCCCACACCCACACCACCCTCACCCCATCCTCACCCCCACACCACCCTCACCCCATCCTCAGCCCCACAACAGCCCCACCCCACACCACCCCCAATCCCACACCACCCCCACTCCCACACCTACCTCACCCCATCCTCACCCCCACACCACCCCCACACCCACACCACCCTCACCCCATCCTCACCCCCACGCCACCCCCACTCCCACACCACCCTCACCCCATCCTCACCCCCACACCACCCCCACTCCCACACCACCCTCACCCCATCCTCACCCGCACACCACCCCCACTCCCACACCACCCTCACCCCATCCTCACCCCCACACCACCCCCACTCCCAAACCACCCTCACCCCATTTTCACCCCCACAACACCCCCACTCCCACACCACCCTCACCCCATCCTCAGCCCCACAGCATCCCCACTCCCACACCAACCTCACCCCCACACCATCCCCACTCCCACACCACCCTCACCCCAGCCTCACCTCCACACCACCCCCACACCACCCCCACACCACCCCCACACCCACACCACCCTCACCCCATCCTCACCCTCACCCCATCCTCACCCCCACACCACCCTCGCCCCCCACCGCCCTCACCCCATCCTCACCCCCACACCACCCCCACACCCACACCACCCACACCCCATCCTCACCCCCACACCACCCTCACCCCATCCTCAGCCCCACAACACCCCCACCCCCACACCACCCCCACTCCCACACCACCCCCACTCCCACACCACCCTCACCCCATCCTCACCCCCACACCACCCCCACACCCACACCACCCTCACCCCATCCTCACCCCCACACCACCCCCACTCCCACACCACCCTCACCCCATCCTCACCCCCACACCACCTCCACTCCCACACCACCCTCACCCCATCCTCACCCGCACACCACCCCCACTCCCACACCACCCTCACCCCATCCTCACCCCCACACCACCCCCACTCCCACACCACCCTCACCCCATCCTCGCCCCCACAACACCCCCACTCCCACACCACCCTCACCCCATCCTCAGCCCCACAGCATCCCCACTCCCACACCAACCTCACCCCCACACCCACACCACCCTCACCCCATCCTCACCCTCACCCCACCCTCACCCCCACACCACCCTCGCCCCCCACCACCCTCACCCCATCCTCACCGCCACAGCACCCCCACTCCCACACCATCCTCACCCCCACACCACCCCCACACCCACACCACCCTCACCCCATCCTCACCCCCACACCATCCCCACTCCCACACCACCCTCACCCCATCCTCACCCCCACACCACCCCCACTCCCACACCACCCTCACTCCATCCTCACCCACACCACCCCCACTCCCACACCACCCTCACTCCGTGTTCAACCCCGCACCGCCCCGACTCCCACACCACCCCCACTCCCACACCACCCTCACCCCATCCTCACCCCCACAGCACCCCCACACCCACACCACCCTCACCCCCACACCACCCCTACTCCCACCCCACCCTCACCCCCACCCCACCCCCACTCCAACACCACGCTGTCCCCCCACCATCCTCATCCCATCCTCACTCCCACACCACCCCACTCCCACACCACCCTCACCCCCACACCACCCCCACTCCCACACCACCCCAGAGACACTCACCTCAGTTGGGCACTTTAGTGAAGAGGCTCCTGGGACACTATCTGGTGCTCCGCTGGAAGTTGGAACACCCAAGGGAGCGGATGATCGGAAGGCTGCCGACCCCAGGGACTAGCTGTCGTCCAGGCGAGCTTCTGGAACGGACAATCCCATCGATTGTGGAGATGGAGTCGCAGAGCCAGAGACTACATGAGGGGTTATCAGCATCCTGCAGGTGCAGTTGGAGGAGTCCATCCGTGTGGCTCAGGAGGTGGTGTTTATCATGCATGCCATCCTGGCCAAATCTCAGGGGTGGCGTCCGCAGTGGAGGCCTTGGGGGCCACGGTTTTGGCTTTGGATCAGCATGTCCAAGGCCTGGGGCATTATGTGCGGGTGCCAGCCGAGGCCCAGGAGAGGGCTGCCGCCTCACAGACAACCATGTGCCAGGGCCATCTGGAAATCACAAAGGCACTACTGAGTGTGGCCCAGCCACATCAGGCCATGGCTGGAACGTCAACGGCATTTCTCAGACACTGTCCGACATGGCGCAGACACAGAGGGGCTGGCCCAGTCTCAGAGGGAGATGGTGCAGTCGCGAACTGATGTGACACAAACCCGAGTGGTGTTGGCACAGTCAATGAGAAATGTGGCGCAGTCCCAGACAGAGATGGTCCACTTCCTGTGCTCCATGGCCACGGGCATGCAGACCCTGGTAGAGAACAGAGCGGGCCTCCAGGACTGGCAGCGGCAGGTGGCGGGGGAGCATCAGGGGATAGCTCCGCTCGCACCCCTGTCCCATGGAATAGCCTGGGGACCATTGGGCACCCAGGGGGAGGAGGGGGTGATGGGCCCGTGCCAGTAACTCCTGCAGGGGAGGTGCCAGAACACCACAGCACTTCGGACTTCTCCCTTCCTGTTCCTGGTGCATCTGGTGGGCAGCGGGCAGAACAAGGCGGCACCATGCCACCTGGAACACCCAAGCAGCAGCTGGGCCCATCGTGTCCTGGTCACCCCAGAAGATACCTGCCAACGAAAACCCAGGTTGCAGAGTGGGAATCACAGCAGGCTGAATCCAGTCCTGCTGTACTGTCTAGGGAACCACCAAGACATAGCGTTAGGGCCTGTAAGGCCAGAAAGTTAAACTCTAATTAAGTTGGCACGTGTGCAGGGCACAGTTTAGTTATAAAGGCTAGGGCACAAATCTGTATATCTGTTGTCACATTAAACACCTGTTCACACTGTTACAACCTGTCTCAGTGCTCTGTCAGATGTGTGAGAGAGGTGGGCTGGGTTGGGCTAGAGCGGGGGTGGGGGGAATGGTGGACGTTGTAGGTGGCCTTGTCTCCCCAACACCCCCCTCCCCCCCGACTGTCCCCACCACCGTCACCACAGGTATTCAATGGAACCGTGTGATGGAATGTCCAGCTCGCATGCAGGGATCACCCAGGTGGACGGTGGAAAGTGCTACCGTGGGTAGGATTCAGGCATTGTCAAATGATGTGGAGCACCAGAGCTCATTGCAGAATGGGTTGGCATCATCCTCCATCCCATGAACCAGACCTGGTGTTACTGTCAACCCAGGGCCCGCACCCCATAGTGTGGCAGGTATATATAATGGAGGGGGTTGCAAATGAGGGGGTTACCGAGGGGGGGGGGTTGGGGGGGGGGGGTGTTGGGGGTGGCAGGTGTATAGGTGTGAGTACAGTGTCCTTGCCCCTGGCCAGTTCCCCCCCCCTCGCCTAGTTTGTGAACATGGAGGCAGCCAGAGTGTCCCGTGCGCATTGCCTGGGCTTCATGTCCTGCCCATCCTCCCCCTCCCACGCATCCTCCTCGTTAGAGGAGGCCTGCCGTACATCGTCCTCCTCCAGCACATCGCCCTCTTGATGCGACCATCAATTCACTCGGAGACTCGAGTCGAAGTAAACAGTGGTTTTAATCAGCTTACAACTTTGCCTGCCTGCGACCGGTACATTACTGAAGGAGGTCCCACAGGTCTGCTGCTCTTGTACTTCCTATAAGGGATGGAGCCATGGGCGGAGCCCATACATGCTCCACATCTCCCCCTGTGGGTGAAGCCACACAGTGGCCCATAGATGGAGCCCACAGGGTTAATAGCATGGTATAATGTAACACAGTATACTGGTGAATTAACAGTATTTATACATTCAACCCATGTAAAAAAAAGTAAGTCCGGCGGGGGTGACGGGTTCACAAATTCAGTCAGTCCGGCGCCCGGTTCGTACGTTGTGACCGACGAAGCACTGGTGTTGCAGCCGTTTTGGGTGGCTGTGGAAGTGTGTCCGGTGCGGGCCCGGTGGTGGACTCCGGGGGCGGTTCTTCCTGAGCTTTGTTCCTGCGGACTGGTGTGCCGGGTGGAAGGGAGTGTGGAAACCAAATAGGTACGGGGGCGCAGGACATGGGATGTTGGGCGGGGTATAGTGTGGGGGGACATTATGAAATGAAATGAAAATCGCTTATTGTCACAAGTAGGCTTCGATGAAGTTACTGTGAAAAGCCCTTAGTCGCCACATTCCGGCGCCTGTCCGGGGAGGCTGGTACGGGAATCGAACCGTGCTGCTGGCCTGCTTGGTCTGCTTTAAAAGCCAGCGATTTAGCCTTGTGAGCTAAACCAGCCCCATCAGTGGTAGTGGCGGAGGAGCCTGCGGGCGCCAGGTCTCGGAGGGAGACGGTATCCTGCCGGCCATCGGGGTGTTCGACGTATACATAGTGTGGGTTCGAGTGCAGGTGGTGGACCCTCTCTACCAGGGAGCCGGTCTTATGGGTCCGAACGTGTTTCCGAAGGAGGACAGGACCCGGTGTCCTCAGCCAGGACGGAAGCGAGGCCCCTGTGGTAGTTCCCCTAGGGAAGACAAACAAGCGGTCATGAGGAGTCTGGTTTATGGCCGTGCACAGGAGGGACCTAATAGCATGGAATGCATCGGGGAGGACCTCCTGCCAGTGGGAAACCGGGAGATTCCTGACGAGACCATGCAGACGCTGCGACAACAGATGAACAGATATCGCGCGACAATCACCAGGCAAGAAAGTTCCCTTCTGGTCGGGGAACACTTTAGCAGTCAAGGACATTCAGCGTCTGATCTCTGGGTAAGCATTCTCCAATGCAGCCTTCAAGATGCGCGACAACACAGAATTGTCGAGCAGAAACTTATAGCCAAGTTCCGCACACATGAGTACGGCCTCAACCGGGACATTGGATTCATGTTGCATTACATTCAACCCCCACCATCTGGCCTGGGCTTGCAAAATCCTACCAACTGTTCTGGTTGAGACAATTCACACCTCTTTAAACTGTGATTATCCCTCTCTCCATTTGGACCTGTAAAGACTTAATTACCTCCAAAGACCTCATTCATTGCATCTTTGACTTTGTCTAGATACATTCATATGTTTCTGGAAACTGCCTCTTCATTCACCTGAAGAAGGAGCAGTGCTCCGAAAGCTAGTGACTCGAAACAAACCTGTTGGACTTTAACCTGGTGTTGTAAGACTTCTTACTGTGCTCACCCCAGTCCAACACCGGCATCTCCACATCATTATTCAAAATCTGTTGATCTCATCCTTGAACATACATAATGACCGCACCTCTACAGTACACTGTGGTATAGGAGTCCACAGATTCACTGCCCTCTGAGAGAAGAAAATTGTTCCTCATTTCTGTCTTAAATGGGTCCTTCTGGTAGGAGCTGTAGGTTGTGAATCAATGTGACCGCCCTTGACTCTCCTTTGTGGCTGCAGTCCAAGTCTCAACTGTCTTACCCTGTATCAAAGCATATTCTGAAGACACCCTGTTTAGCAAATTTAATCTCTTTTAGCCAGGCTCTTCCCTTAGCCCAGAGAAAACATTCAGTGCGATGTTGTTTGCATGACCAAAACAGTGGACCCCATTCTGGTGGAATGTCTCTGGCTCCTAAATTGATATGTATGTGATGAAGTCCATTTCTCTTTAGCTGTTCTTGATGCTTGGTTGTATAATGGCTGTTGTTTGGGGCTATTAGCTCTGATGGTCTCCCAATCTTTCATTGGATTGTCTGATGACCACTGTTTTGTTTTTCAGATGGTAATGACCCAGTCTTAGGAGCGGTATCAACATGAAGCTTCTGGGTTTTATATTTCATAAAAGTCCAGTTGGGGAGATTCCAATCCTACAAGAGGAGGCTTTGTTCCATTTGAGGCATTGGTCTATGATACAAAAACAGAAAATACTGGACAATCTTAGCAGGTCTGACAGCATCTGTGGAGAGAGAAGGGAGCTAACATTTCAAGTCTGGATGATTCTTTGTCAAAGCTGCTTTATGATGTTGCTCTGTCTGTACAAGCAGGGGCATTCACAATTGGAAACCTTCTTGTAATACAAGAGACTGCAAAGGTTTGTAAGGGCTACTTTTTCAAATCTACATAATGCACTTAGAGATAGGTTAAATGTTATAGAAGTGAATTTAGTTCTAGCTGGTTTAGCACATTTGGCTAAATTGCTGGCTTTGAAAGCAGACCAAGACAAGCCAGCAGCACAGTTCAATTCCTGTACCAGCCTCCCCAAACAGGTACTGAAATGTGGCGACTAGGGCCTTTTCACAGTAACTTAATTTGAAGCCTACTTGAGACGATAAGTGATTTTCATTTCAAAAAATGAAATAATTGTGCAAATTGGTGCACATTTCCACAGGATGTTTTAGCTGGTATGAGATGGGCTTTTGCATTGGGTTCTATAGAAACCTCAGTGTGTTTTTGCACACTCATGCTTTCTCCGAACCAGCTTGTGCCAGCTTTCCGTGATGTCACTTCCACCAACATCTCTCAGAATTTGTCCAGCGAGAGTTGGCAACCCAAGCCCAATCTGCCCATTTAAAGACAATCCCTGGAAAAGAGGAAGGAATACAGGCGAGCTTTGACCGACTATCTACCAGGAAGGTAGTGCGCCAACTGAGACGAGCAAGGGGTGCAGTTTACAAACATGGAGATAAGGCGTCTGTTAGCAGATCAGCTCTGGAGGGAAGCAGCTGCAAGGGAAATTGTGCGGGTGAGGGATAGGGCAGGGAAGTTGGTGGTGGCGCCGGATCTGATTAACAAGGTTTTTGAGGAATTTTATGAGAGGTTGTACAGATCAGAGCCACCTGGGGAGTCCTGTGAGATGCAGGAATTTCTAGATGGGTTGGAGTACCCGAGGTTAGGGGAGGGGGACAGGGCTACATTAGAAGGAGCGATAGTGGAGCAGGAGATAAAGGATGTGATTGGGAGGATGCAGTCGGGGAAGGTGGCAGGGCCGGATATGTTTCCGGTGGAATCTTATAAAAACTTCAAGGATATGCTGGCACCCCTGATGGTGGGGATGTTTGAAGAGGTGATAGGGAAGGGGTTGTTGCCACAAACCTTGGGGCAGGCATCAATCTCCCTGTTGCTAAAAAAAGATAATGATCCAACGGCGTGTGGGTCGTATAGGCCAATATCACTTTTGAATGTGGACGCAAAAGTATTGGCAATGGTACTGGCGGTTAGGCTGGAGGAGTGCCTCTCGAAGGTGATAGGTGAAGATCAGACGGGGTTCGTGAGAGGGAGGTGTCATAATATACACACAAGTATATATGATGGTGCACAGACAGACATTGATTGACACACAGGAAGACCAATTAACACACAGAACACAGCAGCCAATCACCAGCCAGGACATGGCCACTATATGGCCAGAGGGCACTAATTTTCCCGCTCTGTTGGGATGCAGCCTCTGAGACAGCCAGAGCCTGTGTAGCAATAACACGAGCATCCACCATGTGGTAGTAAGATAGTCTGGTCAGGTTAGCCTCAGGTCTCCAGTCAACTCAGCATAGTGTCAACACACAGTTCAAGTATGTTTAACAGTTGGTAGTTCAATAAAATAAAGTTGCATTTCTCCAAGTTTTGGAAGCCTATCTCTCTCACTGCTATGGTAAACGCAGTCTTCACAGACCCAGCATACCCAACACATCAGGAGGCAGCTCTTTTCAAACATTAGAAGGGTATTGAACGTCGTTATGGCACCGGCAGAGGGGAAGGAAACAGAGGTGGTTGTGGCATTGGACGCTGAGAAGGCGTTTGACCTGGTAGAATGGGGGTACTGGATGGCAGTTCTGGAGCAGTTTGGGATTGGACCAAGATTTGTAAACTTGGTAAAGCTACTATATAAGGAGCCAAGGGCGAGTGTCCGCACAAACAACATCAGCTCGAGATACTTTTCTTTCCACCGTTGGACTACGCAGGGATGTCCTATGTCCCCCCTGCTGTTTGCACTCGCGATTG
The DNA here is from genome assembly GCF_902713615.1 of Scyliorhinus canicula. Classification (NCBI taxonomy): domain Eukaryota; kingdom Metazoa; phylum Chordata; class Chondrichthyes; order Carcharhiniformes; family Scyliorhinidae; genus Scyliorhinus; species Scyliorhinus canicula. Next base: position 205,146,602 of record NC_052149.1, on the reverse strand, counting down.
AGCCGTTGGCCCTCACATTAAGAAGTTCGGGAGTATGGAAAGGAATAGTGCGGGGGGGGGGGGGGCATAGAGCACAGGGTGTCCTCATATGCTGATGACTTGCTGTTATACGTGTCAGAACCGAGTGTGTCAATAGGGGGAATATTGGAGCTACTTTGAGTGTTTGGGTCTTTCTCGAGGGGAAAAGTTGAATTTAGACAAGAGTGATTATTTTGTGGTATCTCGGCCGGGTGTGGGGGCAGGGGTGGGGGGCTGCCATTCCGTTGGGCAGGGACTCACTTTAGGTACATGTTGGTGCAGGTTGCCCGGGAGTGGGGGGTGGCTCCGCAGGTACAACATTTCTAGTTTGGTGGGGAGAGTGAAAGCTGATCTGGCAAGGTGGGATGGTCTCCCTCTTTCACTGGCGGGTCGGGTACAGGCGGTTAAAATGAACATATTGCCACGATTTGTTTATTTTTCCATGCCTGCCTATTTTCATGCCAATGGCTTTTTTCAGAGAGATTGAGGGAAGGATTACGTCGTTCATATGGGGAGGGAAAGTGGCCAGAGTTAGAAAGGTGCTACTACAGAGGGGAAGGCAGGCAGAGGGTTTGGGTCTTCCGAACCTGATGTATTACTACTGGGCGACGAATATGGAGAAGGTGCGGAGCTGGGTAAGAGGGGTTAATTCCCAGTGGGTCAGAATGGAGGAGAGTTTGTGCAGGGGGTCGGGATTGAAAGCACTTGCAACAGCGGCACTCCCGATAGCCCCAGGGAAATACTCAGGGAGTCCGGTAATAATGGCTTCATTGAGAATTTGGACGCAGTTTCGCCAACACTTCGGGTTGGGGGCAGGGTCAAGGGAAATGCTGATTCGGGGAACCACAGATTTCAGCCAGGGATGGAAATTTTTGGAAATGGGAGGAAATGAAATGAAATGAAATGAAAATCGCTTATTGTCACGAGTAGGCTTCAATGAAGTTACTGTGAAAAGCCCCTAGTCGCCACATTCCGGCGCCTGTCCGGGGAGGCTGGTATGGGAAGGAGAAGGGGATTAAGACCCTGAAAGATTTGTTTCTTAGGGGTCGGTTGCAGGATTGAAGGAGCTGGAAGTGAAGTATGGGCTGGAGCAGGGGGAAATGTTTAGATTCATGCAGGTTCGAGGTTTTGCCGGAAAGGAGATACAGAGCTTCTCGGTGGAGCCAGCCTCCACATTGCTGGAGGAGGTGCTGACGACAGGGGGACTGGCTAAGGGGGTAGTGTCAGCGGTTTACGGAGCTATTTTGGAAGAGGAGAAGGCACCACTGGATGGGATCAAAGTAAAGTGGGAGGAAGAGTTGGGAGGGGATATGGAGGAGGGGTTCTGGTGTGAGATGCACCGGAGAATGAATGCCTCCACCTCGTGCGTGAGGTTGGGGCTAATACAGCTGAAGGTGGTATACAGAGCACACCTCACGAGGGCGAGGATGAGCGGATTCTTTGAAGGAGTAGAAGATGTCTGTGTACGTTGCGGGGGCGGGGCCCGCTAATCACGTTCATATGTTTTGGTCCTGTCCAAAGCTAGAGGATTACTGGAAGGAGGTTTTTAGGGTAATTTCTAAAGTGGTGCTCGTGAAACTGGACCCGGGCCCCCGGCAAGCCATATTCGGGATGTCGGACCAGTCAGGGTTGGAAACGGGTGCGGAGGCAGATGTTGTAGCCTTCACCTCGTTGATTGCCCGAAGGCGGATCCTGATGGGTTGGAGGGCAGCCTCTCCACCCTGTGCCCTGGCTTGGCGGGGGGATCTGTTGAAATTCTTGACTCTTGAGAAGGTTAAGTTTGAACTTGAGGGGAAGGACAGAAGGGTTCTACAATTCATGGGCATTACTCATTATGCACTTTCAAGAACTGGATAACATCGAACATTAGTTGGGGGGGATGGGTGGGAAGGTTGGGGGGCGATGGGTGTTAATGGTGGCTATGGGTGATTCCTGATTCCTTTTTGTCAGTTGTTTATGTGACCATGTGAGCGAATGTTTTGGTTCGGTGGAAGGATGGGATCGTTGTTGTTGATGTGGGGATTGACATATTTGTTACTGATTATTGTTTATTGTTGGTGGTGTAAGCTTGGGAGAAAATGCGAAAAAGGAGAATAAAGAAATATTTTTTAAAAAGAAAAGAAAAGATAATCCCATTGGCTTGGTTCGGTGTGCTTGTCCTTGTTGCTGTTGTGTTCCGAATTCTTGGTCTAGCAGTGAATCTACAGAACTGCTGGTGACTTAGCCAGAACTGGGATTTATTAATGTACATGTGGTAAAGTAACGATCAGATACAGAGCAAGCTATCATAGAGTTAATTAGACTCCCTGGAACTACCCAACTATCGTCATGTAGACCTTACAACCTTCTGCCGATAGCCAGATGTGGCCTGATCTATATCTGAAGCCGCCTGCTGGTGGGAGGTCACACTGCTAAATACATGGCCACTTGCTGGTGGGAGGTCAGACTGCTGAGTTACATGTCATACATCTAATATTAATAATAATCCTTATTGTCACAAGTAGGCTTACATTAACATTGCAATGAAGTTACTGTGAAAAGCCCCTAGTCGCCACATTCCAGCACCTGTTCAGATACACTGAGGGAGAATTCAGAATGTCCAAATTACCTAACTGCACGTCTTTCGGGACTTGTGGGAGGAAACTAGAGCACCCAGAGGAAACCCACGCAGACACAAGGAGGACGCGCAAACTCCACACAGTGACCCAAGCCAGGAATCAAACCCGGGACCCTGATGCTGTGAGGCCACAGTGCTAACCACTGTGTTACCGTGCTGCCTATCGGCATATCACCACAGCTGTCTGCAATTTTAAATCACAGCTGACTAGACCAGGACAGAAAACAATCGGTTAAGTCTCCCAGTCCCACTGCATTTTAAGTACACTGCCACCCACCTGCCTGGTTACTGCTAAGCAGTGAGAGTTAAACTCAAGACTTTCATGGCAGGTTTACCAAAGCTTTTCACTTTATTGAAAAATAGTATGCTTTGGTGCGAGGCTAAACTGTTGTTTGACTATGGCAAGAAAATACCTTTTCCCCATAATTTTGATCATGAGACATGCCTGCTTTAACCATGGGGAGTTCATTAACTCAACGGGATGATGACGATGACTCATTCCCATAAATCCAGCAGCATGCTGCAGTGTTTGCTGCAGTACTGTGCATTAGATTGCATGCAGCACACAATTCTCTGAAAGATGGATACCGTTCTCTTTGTCTGTGGTTGTATCTGGCTGCTCCTCAGTGAGTATGATTCCCTCATTTTATGCCCCTAATGTTCATTTATGAATTAGGCTTCTTAATCATCCTAGGCAAATGCCACTGTGATTGTGGTGAGCTGGAGACCGTTGGTACATTTTGTATGTGGGCATCGTGATCACATTGAACACATTTCATTAAATGAGGTTCAAGTACTGTGATGTACGAGGTAGACATTTGAATAAGTGAAATCACATACAGTTCAACTATTTTATATCCATTTTAGTGTTTGTAATTAAGCAGCAGTTACAACTCTAGTTCTGATTCTCCTTAAAGCAGCACAATCATTGACACGAGGTATTAAGACCTTTTTCTGGCTTGAAACTGCAATGCATGTAAAATTTAAAACACTGAAGTTATTTCTGATTTATTGTAGGTCTGTAAAAGATTCATTAGTTGGATATAACTGATCAATCCTATATTATGTTTCTTTTTGCTTTTAATTGCTCATGACTTTTTTCTATACATCCCTAAAATGCTCTGAGGGAGAATAATCCAATGATTCGTAATACAGCCCTGTCTTCAGTAGTATAAATGATTGGGAAATCTTTTAAATTGAAAAAAACTGTGCATGTTGTTGTATGAAGCTGAAGGTTAATAATTTTTCATTTTGTAATGTTATTGAAATGGTGCTATCTTAAATACTGCACATTTGGTATGGGTATACTGTAATCTTAATTGTACAGTTTAACCTGGACATTTTCACAAAAATCTGCGGTTTAGTGTTCTTGCACTACCATCTCAGTATCTCTGTTGCAGTGACATAGCTGACTTTTTAAGCAGAAAACTTAAAGTTTAAAAAGAAGGCTGCAATCTCCCGGCGCGGTGGCTCAGTGGTTAGCACTGCTATCTCAAGGGCAGGGGGCCAGGTTCAATTCCTGGCTTGGGTGACTGTGTGTGTGTGTGTGTGTGTGGAGTTTGCACATTCTCCTCATGTCTGCGTGGGTTTCTTCTGGGTGCTAGAGTTTCCTCCCACAGTCCAAACATGTACAGCTTCCTTTCAGAGGGTTGGTGCAGGCTCGATGGGTCAAATAACCTCTTCTGCACTGTCCAGATTCAATGGTTCTTACTGACTCATCTGGTTATAAAAAAAAAAGATTAATCAAGTTACACTGACCAGAACATGTATTTTTAAGGTTTGATCCCTGTTTTTTTTTCAGAGTTCATTGATCTCGGGCAGGGAGGTTATCAGCCTCTAACATTAACCTCTGAGCCCCTTACTCTGTGAAAGAACAAACCAGGGTTCTTGCTTCTAATGACTCAACAGTGACCCTCTGGAAGTGTGTACACATGTGTCATATTGAGGTTGATTAGGCCCTGTGGGCAATATACCAGAGGGTACACACCAAACCCCAGGGAAAAAGTCCAGGGGCTGGATACTCTGCCCTGGCGCACCATATTTCTATTTCATCCCGCCGGCGGGATGCTCCCTTACCCCGGCCGGTCAATGGGATTTCCCCACGCCGTCAGGAAACCCCTGGGACGCCGGCAAAACGGAGCATCCCGCCGGCGGAGAATCCAGCCCATGGTCTTTCAAACAGAAGAGATTTTTTAAAAATGTCTGTAAGATGGGGGATGAAAGAATTCCGAGGTGAGTTTTAAAAATATCTTTAATATTCCAATGGTATCAAAATGGAATTTCTTTGAGGAAACCAATTGAGCAGAGATACATGCATGAGGTTAAGACAGCCTAATTCAGTGTAACTGAGACAGTTTTCCCTCACTTCTTTGAAGATGCACTGAGTAATGTTTAGACAAAGTCATTGTAGAGTTATTGAGGCACAGAAAGAAGCCATTTGACCCATTGAGTCTGCATCAGAATGTCCAAGCTTGGTGCAGTAAAATGGGGGGAAACTTGTCTGTTTGATCGAAAGACGCACCCCCCCCCCACCCCTCTCCAACGCCTACAACGCAATTAAATGGGTGGGGGAAAATGGGGATCAGTGATATTAAAATGTACAGAATTTTGCTAATGTCATCGTCACAGTAAGCGAAGTGCTATCCGGTATACATCCCAGTCTTATTTGATAAATGGACCACCATATAATTAGTAATGCATCAGAAAGATACACTCACTCATCAGGTAGATGATTACGAGTAACAATTTGTGGTAATTGTCACATGGGTTGTTCATACTTATGAAAGACCCCCTACAGATCCCAATCAGCAATAGAAGATCCTTGCATGGAGCACTTTCATTATTTTACATCACTGCATGTTAAAATGAGTAGCAGATAAGAGCTTTCTGATATCAAGACTGCAGATGTTGCAATTTCCTCTTCCCTCCTGCTTGTCTGCATCTCTTATGTTTTGTGCATCGTTTGAACTTTATGATGACCTCCCTTGTGTTACACTGGTACCTCCATTTTAAAATTGTGCAGGGACTTTTTCCGTCACCAACCGTGTTTTAATTTCCACTACCCTGACCCCCAGTGCCCAACAGAATACTGCCTGTTCTGGGATTAACTTCTGCGATGATAGGTGATGTTGAATGCCATGACAAGAATGGACTTTTTCCAGTGACAAGATAATGACAGGATAATGTAATCCAACTTATTTCCCATCATTAATGTCATAGTAGGGCTGGATCTATGATTTCTGACAGTCGGCATTGCTATAATAGGCAAGAAGTGATTTCAATTGCCATTCTCAAGGGACTATAATTGATTATACTAATGCTGCCTGAAAAAAAAATTAAAGAAACAATATTATCGTTCACTTGTTCCGCAGATAGCTAGGCATGCTTCTGTGCTACAAGCACACAAGGCCTGCCGGAGCTATTTTCCTCTCTCTCGAAGATGGACTCCTGAGGCAAAATTATTCAATTGATGCTGACTTTAGAATGTACATCAGGGTCACCTGTAGGACAAATAAGCAGGCACAAAGGGCTGATTTTTCAGCCCACTATTGCCGTCAGAGGGGACGGCAATGCGGCGGAAAATCCGGAGACAGTCGTGTTTTCCGATTTTCCTCAACCATCTCTGGCGACAACACAAGGTTCACACCCACAAAGAGCGAGGGTCTCATTTAAATAGATTATAATCAATTACAATATTGTTAACAGCCCCCACAAACCACATGACCCCTCTCACTGAATATTCATTCCTTGCCAACATGACGTTACGTTGGCGAGGTTTATAACAGCTTTTTAAAAAAAAAGAAACAGCTGTGGGGATCCCTCTGGGCGCGCAAAGGTAAGTATAGCCCCCAAGCTATGTTGGCATGAGCAATGCCAACCTAGAGGTGCCAACTTGTGCCGGGGCAGTGCCAGGGCCAGCCCCTGTGGGAGTCCCAATCAGGGGGAGGTCCATTTACACTAGTGGGAGGGCATGGGAAAGGTGGCAGTGAGGAGGGACCTTGCAGGCACAGGGAAGGGCGACACTTAGGGGAGAATGCCGGTGATGCTTCTGTGGGGAGGGGGGAGCGAGCCCCCAATAGTTGTCATGGGGGAGACCCCGCTGATTGACGGGGTCGGGGGGAGGGTTAGAGCTCTCGATGCGTCCGTAGTGGAGGGGAGGGTTAACACGCTATTCTGATTGGGGCGCCCTTTAAATATGGTGCCCTGATCTCTGTAGACCCAGGTGCTGGCTCTATCAGATCCCACCCCACCAGAGTGACAGTGCAAACCAAAAGCACTTATTTTTTTCTTTCAAGAGGCTCAAGTTCTGGAGTGAAAACTGGCCTGTGAAACTGGAGAGCTGCATGCCAGAACTGGCCTGTGTAACTGGAGAGCTACATGTCAGAACTGGCCTGTGTAACTGTAGAGCTACATGCCAGTTTTCAGTCCGCTTCTGACAAAAATATGGAAAGGTTCCTCCCACTATTGTTGCTCGTTCTGGGTGAGTGTGCTTTACACTCAATTGGCTCTGTTTTATTCCTTAGCTCTGGAGTCGCCAGGTATCGTTATGATACCGCCACAAGATTCAAGTTCAAGTTCAGACCAATGACTCAATACACCAGTTAGTAAGTTCAAACAAGACACGTTTATTATTGCACAGTTATTTACTACTCATGCATATAACACTAAAAGACTAGGCTATTCCTACCACTAACAGGCCAATACTTATCTGGAATAAGGGAACTGCCGGATCAGGGAACAATGGCCTCTTGCTTTGTCCTGGATCCGCAGGCTTCCAGTTGGTGTGGACTAAAGGGGTCAGGAGTGTCTACTCTCGTAGCATGCGTTGTATGACACTTACTTGATGGCGGTTGCTGACCAGGCCTCTCCTTCTCAAGGTCGTCTGCTGCAAAGGTGTTCTGCTGGGAGGGCCGGCTGGTCAAGAAGAAAGAATCAGTCCTGGGACCTGACTTTTATAGGGGCTTCGCGCCCTTCTGGGCGGACCCTCTATAAACTTGCAATCGATTGGGTCTCTTCCCAATCGATTGATTTGAATTTCCCCAATAACGGGGCTGTTCCTCGATCACCGGGCGGTTCTTTCCACCTTATTTGTGTCCTTTCATTTCAGACTCCACTGGCGCCGGGATGTATGACCTTCTATAGAATGTTTCAATCTCTTCTAATTGTTGTGTCCATTGTGCCTGAGAATCACCGGGAATCGCTCACTTAATATGCGCAGCTCGTTAGTTACAAAGCTGTCTGGTTTCTTTAGCAGCTAGAATACAGGGGGATTCTGCAAACTGCTTGTCTCTTTGCAACTGTCCATTTTTCCCTGTAACCTTTGCGTTCTTCCATTTTGTGTGAGGAAGTGGCCAACCCAGGTGGCTACACTCCCTCCTTGTGATCCTAATGCGAAAGCGTGACGGAGCACCTAAGTACGGTGTCTTTGTTCCCTGACCTCAGTGAGTTCCATGGCCTCTGCACTTTCCTCAACCATGCAGAAAATTTTTACCTACCATCTCTATTTGGCGCTATGTCATAGGGGACAACGCCAAAATCACAACGGGAACCTCTAACTCACCTTAAATAAACTACATTCACTTATATTTCATCATTCTATCTTCCTATCAGTACAGATTAGAACAATATTCATTATATACTTCTCTGGATCGGCAGTCGAGCTCAGAGATACATAATCATTCAAAACACATTCCTTTATTTACATGGCATGGCAACAACGAAAAGAAAATCCTTTATTTACATTTCAAGGGGTTCGGGGGACTGATGGAAACCGAAGATAGAGGATCTCATCCTATATACCGCCGAGGTACGAGAGTAGTATGCTCTCCTTCGCCATTTCCTCATCCTAAAAGTCTGTGCTATGATGCAGACAATCGCCAGTGCCAAAAGCGATTCTACGACATATGACAAGGAGTACCAAGTAAGAAATCTGGTACACCAGGTCGGGGTACTGTTGCCGTTTACTGGAGTGGTCTGTGTCTGGGAAACATTAACGGCCGGTGGAGTGGGGGTAAGGGGGTTCGCGTCCGCGCGCAACCACATGGATCCCATAATGAAGAGTCCAACAACAACTGGGGTCATCATCTTCTTTCTTTTCTCTTTTCCTGTTCTCTTTTCGTGCTTTGATCTTGCTCTGATCCTGCTTTGGTCCGTCCTTCGAACGTCTGAAAGCTATGGGATCAAGCATAGTGTCTGTCAGTGTTCTGCTTAATACCTCGAATGATAGTATCTGTCCTCTTGTGCCAATTTTCCCTTTATGAATGTTGACCATTCCCTGTGACTCCCCTCATTTTTTTTTTTGTTTCAAAACAAATTTAGGACCAGGCATATACTCAAATACTGTACCACTGCGAGCCGTCTTGCAGGCTTTGCAATTTACTATCCCAATGTTCCTGGATGTAAATAGCATGTGGAATGGCAACCAAAGGGCTACCTAAAACAAAGGAAACAAAATCAAACTTTTTAGAAATAAGACATTCGAATGAGTTGCGTATGGGACGCGATGGGTAAGATTTGGGTGGAATCCCCGGGTAGGGCGTGCTGTGCTGTACCCAAGCTTAGCTGACCAGAGGGGTGGTCCTCAGACAGGGCGGGTCCTCAATGCCATTTCTCCACTGCCTGAGTGACCGGAAACGAACGGGCAAGAATGTAGTCATCATGGGGGTTGCCTCTTCTGTCCTCTAAACAGAAGAGTAGTTATGAAATGTTCTGGGGAACAAAACATCTTCACTACAGAAGAACAGTAGCGAAATGTGAGATGGTCACAAACCTTTCAGCTGAAAAGTCTTGTGGCCAGTCCTCCTAGTCGTTCTGAACTGATCCAAAGACAAACATGAAACAAACAAACATGAAAGAAACATACTGCAGGTTCCATCAGAAAAAGCCACCGTTTATCTCTCAAGCGGTTCCTCTTTTTACATCATCTGGACACCTCAATCATTATCTTCTGCGAACAGGGTCGCAAAGGGGTTGCCGTGTCAGAAGTCAGACTTAAAGTCATCCTCTTCTCCCGGATCCCATACCCTTGTATGGATCAGGCATGCTATGAGTGAGTTGTGTGACCGAGGGTCTCTCTCGTCATTCCGGACGAGCCTGCAAGAGTGCCAAATGGTCGTGTCCAAATTTGTGTGAACGTTGTCGGGGACGTCATAGTTGGGCGGTGGGTCTGGGTGTGGGTCTGGTGTTTTAATGTAAGTGATCTCCAAATCACTGGAGTCGGGGTCGTAGTTGGTGTGTGTGGGGTCTGTTGTATCAGGGCAGTAGAGAGGCGTACTGTGGCTGTCGTCAAAGTCACAGTCACTGTCTCTGCTGTGGCAGCTTGTGGGCGTTTCGGGGCGTGGGTTGAAGTCAATGGGTGGAGTCGCGGTCGAGTCTGATGAGGTGCTGGTCTGTGAGGGGGAGGGTGGAAATGTGTCTCTTGTGGGCGGGGTGTGGTGTTCTGCTGCTTCTAGCAGGACATGGTGTGTGTGGTTGGACTGTGTTCCATAAGCCTTTAACTGGTTGATATGGAACCAGGCAGTCTTCCCGTTGGGGTACTTTATTTTATATACTGAAGGGCTGACTTTGTCCGCAATTGAGTACGGACCTGAAAATTTTGGGGCTAAAAACATGCTGGGATTATAAACAGACAACATTACCTGGTGTCCAACCTGAAACTCAGTGGAATGTACTGTTCTGTCGAAACAAACCTTGCTCTGTTTCTTTTTCTTTCCCAATTTAACTGCGGCTGTTAACTGAGCCGATCTTACATTTTCCACTAATTGATTTACTGTTATCTCGTGTGTGAGGGCCGTCACTTCTGGGCTGGTCATGTCGAGTCCTAAAAGGAATTCAGAACCTTTCATGGGTCATGAGTGTGTGTGGGGTGAAACCTGTTGAAGCTGAAACAGTATTCCTTAAAAACATAAACTTGCGAATGGGAGCACCGAATCCCAAGTCGTATTATTTTCCTGGACCATCTTTCTAAGGGTCGATTTTGGAGTCCGATTCATGCGTTCCACTATTCCGCTTGACTGGGGGTGGTACGCAATGTGGAAATTTTGTTTGATTCCGAATATGGTCAGGACATTCTTCATGACCCGTCCCGTAAAATGAGATCCCTGGTCCGACTCAGTACTTCTGGGGAGTCCCCATCTAGTAAAGATGTGGTGTGTCAGGATCTTTGCGGTTGTTTTGGCCGTGTTAGTTCGTGATGGGAATGCTTCTACCCATTTAGTGAATGTATCAATGACCACCAAAACGTATTTATAGCCCTTCCTGCAAGGGGGCAATGGACCTATAAAATCGATCTGGAGGTTTGTCCAGGGGCCATTAACGGGGCGAGTGTGACTGAGCTGTGCCTTCTTCGAATACCTCTCCAGGTTATTCTGTGCACAAATCAAACAATTTTCGATGTAATGTGTTACTTCCTCTCTCAGATTTGGCCACCACAGAGCTGTCTCAGGTGGGCTGTGGTGGGGTCTATCCCTTGATGTCCATGACTGTCATGGAATAAAGCAATCATTCGATTCATGTCCTTCTCAGGAACCACATACAGTTTATCTTTGAGAACCACACCATCATGTGTGGTCAGAGTGTGTTTAAACTATTCATACGGGGCCAAAAACTTTCCTCTACTAATCTCCCTGAGATTGCTGTCCTGTCTTTGTGCCTGTACTAGGTCCTCAATGTTTGTCTGTGAGACCTGAACTGAACTCACAGGGGCGCTAGCTGGGGCGCTAGCTGGGGGTGTCCAAAAATGTCCGTGCCTGGAACCTGCTTTTGCCAGTGCGTCAGCTTTCACATTTCCAGGGGGGGATGACCGATGATGACTTCTCACTTTAATTATTCCGTAAATCCTATCCTTTGCCTGTTCTAGGATATGGCGGAGCAATGGGGCTGATGGAAGGGGCTTTCCATCTGTGGAAACAAACTCTCTTGTCTTCCACAGGGGTAGGAAATCCATCAAACTGTTGCAGACATATATACTATCGGAATATATATCTGCTGGGCTGGGGAATGAATCTGGGTGGTCCATTATGTAAGCTATGGCCGCGAGCTCTGCTGCCTGCGCGCCTAAGTGACCGGGTAACTTTAAAGATATCTCTTCTAATGCGCGTCCCTGCACATCCTCTACATAGATGCCGCATCCTGTAATGCGCTCACCATTTAAAACAGTGGATGAACCATCCACATAAATCTTCAAGGGGGCACACGTGTCTGTGTGCTGGGGGCTTTGAGTTGAACTTCCTATCTTCCTGGGGGGCGTCTTTGCAATGAAGTATCCTGTGTTGTGGAGAGGGGCTACTATCTCGTAATCATGGGGTTGTCCTGGGTATTGGAGGTTGTCTGCTAAGAAGGTGTGTGTCCGTTTAACTGTGATGTCCCGTCATTGTAAAAGAAGTGTCCACCTAGCTGCTCTAATTTGGCTAACTGAACCGTCCTTCAGTCGTCCGTCCAATAGAAGCTGTGTGGGGGTGTGTTCAGTCAGAATCGTTATGGGGTTGAGTCCGGTAATGTACGAAAAGTACTGTACTGCCCAGAATACTGCGAGTAGGTGCCTTTCGCAGGCTGAAAATCCTTGCTCTCCTGGGTCTAAAAATCTGGAGGCATAAGCCACTGGTGGTGGCTGCTCGTGCCATTTCTGAAGGAGCATGGCCGAGAGGGTCAGATCTGTGCTTGTTACCTCAATTGCATAGGGGGAAAGCGGGTCTGGAACTTGTAGTGCAGGGGCTGCGCTAAGGGCTTTCTTTAAATCGTCCACAGCCTCTGTATGCTGCGGAAGCCATTCCCAAGGGGCTCCTTTCTTAAGGAGGTCTGAAAGTGGGGCTGCCTTTGTCGCAAAACCGTCAATATGGTTCCGACAGTACCCAACCAGTCCTAAAAACAACCGGAGGGCTGAAACATTTTGGGAAAGGGGGAATTTGACGAACAAGTCAATTATTTTGAACTCGATCTCGCGTTTGCCGTGCGTGATGACTGTACCCAAATACATCACTTTAGTCTCCAATAGTTGGGCCTTTCTGGGGTTCACTTTACATCCGATTGTCTTCAGAAGTTCCAGGAGTTCAGACAGAAGCGTGATGTGCTCTGCCTTGGTGTCTGTCTGCAGTAATAGGTCGTCCACATACTGTACCAGACATTCGGGTCGGGAAAATTTTGATAGTCCATTTGCCAGCTGTCGGTGGAAAATGGAGGGGGAGTTGTGGAATCCTTGTGGGAGGCATGTCCACGTGTACTGCTGACCTTTAAAAGTGAATGCAAATTTGTACTGGCACGCCTTCGCCAATGGGATTGACCAGAAGCCGTTGCTAATGTCCAAAACCATAAAATACTTGGAGTTGAGTCCCTGCTTGAGCATGGTCTCGGGACTCGTTGCTACCGTGGGGGCTACTGCTGGGGTAACTTTGTTGAGTTCCCGATAATCAATGGTCAGGAGCCATGATCCGTCGGGCTTCCTCACTGGCCAAATAGGGGCATTATTAGTGGAGGCTACTGTCCTTAGTACGCCCTGCTCTAATAAGCTCTCTATTACGTTTCCGATTTCTCCCTCTGCTTCCAGGGGAAATCTATACTGTCTTTGTGGTCTCGGGTCAGGTCCTGTAATCTGAACTGGTCCAGACATCCTGCCGCAGTCGTGCCGGTGACTGGCAAATGCTGTCCTGTGTTTGTTTAAAACTGCCCTAACCTGTTTGTCCGTGCTGAGCGTGGTCGGGTCAAAGCAATAGTCGCCGACTGCGCTAATCCTATTTTCATACTCACCTACTGTGAGCGTTGCGGGTGCTCTTTCAGACCTTGCCATTCGCCAGACACACTGATTGACTGGGTCGAACGACAGGCTGTGTGCATTCATGAAATCAATTCCGAGTATGTGTTCTGCTGTGTGGGGCAGATCAACTAAAACAATGGGGTGTCTGGTGGAGATGTTCCCTATCTGAATTGGTACAGGGGCTGTAATGGTTCCTTGCTGTGAGTGTCCTGTAAAGCCGCTGAGTGTTATTGTGGCTGTAGTGGGCCACGTGTTTGCCTGTGGTGTAGTGGAGGAATTAATGGTAGTGCGGGACACTCCTGTGTCCCAGAGTAACTCTATGGGCTGTCCCCAAATTTTCGCTGTGACTACCGGTCATCCGGAACTGTCCCAGAGGGTGTTACAGACCCAAGTGGGGGAGCCCGAACACTGTCAGTCCGTTCCGTCCACATTGGTCTGTCCTGACTGCGTCCCTATGCTGTGAATAGGCTTCGCTCTGTTCCTGTTCAGAATGCCTGTCTGCTGGCCTCTCTGAGGTTTTTGTGGTGCATTGCATTCCCTAGCAAAATGCCCTAACTGTCCGCAGTTAAAACATTCCTGTGACTTTTGTGGGGGGCTGTTCTGTCCCTCATTTACCCATGCGGGGTTTTGGTGCGCTCTTACTGCTTGAATATCTACCTCGGTTTGCACCTCCTCGGGCTTCTTAAATGCTGTCTTACCATGAATAGATTGCTCCCAAGCGCGGGACAATCTTTTCAAGACCCATTTTTCATTGTTGGTCTCTTCTGAGGGGTCGTAATTAGAGCAGGCTTTCTGTCCTGCCTCTGTGGCGTGGGAGATAACAGTGCGGGTCCATTTAACCATGTTATCTTGGGTCAAATGTGCACGGTCTAATTCACTGAAAACTGCAGTGAAGTGAATCCACAGCCTTCCTGCAAATGCTGTGGAGTGCTCGGTCTTTTTCTGCCTACACTTGTTTAGGCCTTCAACTGGGACTCCTCTGTTATACCCTATCGCATCCAAAATAGCTGTATGCATTTCTTCGAGGGTGCCTCCTCCAACGTTCTGTGGGTTGGGGAGGGCTGCTACTATTGATGAGTCTAAACTCAAAACTGTGAGCTTAACCTGCTCTCGTGCATCAAGGCCATACATGGTCAGCTGCTGTTGAACTCTTGCAAAGAATTGGTGGGGGTCTGAAGTGGGGAGGAACAGGGTGATTTTCTCACACGCGTCCCTTAGTTGAGTCACGGTTAAGGGGGTGGTGTAAGTGATCTCGGGTGCGCCGTCTGCGGTTGCTTTTCGTTGGGTCGTGACTGGGTTCATTGGTGCGGGTGCTATCTGATCTGTGGGGGGTTGGGGTGCTTTCCTTTTCTGCTGCGTTACTAGCGCACATGTTCCCTGAACATAGCGCTGCGCTGTCTCGCTTAACTCCTGCTAATCTGGTGCATTCTCTTACTCTAATTGCGTTCCAAAGGTTTCTTGGAAGCCATTCTGCACAGAAAGCAGAGATTGCAGCTCCGCAATCTGCTTCCTACACTTAGCATGGTCCACTGTGCTTTGCCTTTGCTCAGTGGTGGCAGCATGGAGTGCCCTTAAAGCTGCCTTCAGGTCACTACATTGCTTCTTCAGTGTCTCTACCTGCTTCTCTGATTCTTGTCTTATCAAGACTGCCGCTGCACATCCTGATAGGCTTTTTCGTATTGTACCTGGGAGCTGCTCAGTTGGGCTAGACAAGACTGGTGTGCCCTCTTGGCATCATCCACCTCTCTATCCTTATCTGCCAACTTTTGCCTTTAATTCTAAATTCTCTCTCTCGATGTCCCTGACATCCACTTTGCTCATTCTATTTCTCTCCTCTAAATCTGCTCGGAGCGTCCTGATGACCTCCTCTGTGCCTCGCAATTGTGCCAAGCAGGACACAATTGCCATCGGCTTACGTGCTTTACTCAAACCTTTCTTATGAATTTCAGACAAGTTCTCCCACCAAGTATGCCCTATACTCCCGGGACCTGTCTCCTCATTCGAACAAAACTCACTCCAAAGGGGCCATCCTTTCCCTTTGAGGTACTTCCTGAGTTCCAGCTCCCAAACGGGACACTGACCTACTCTGCTGGTCGCTGCGACCACAAACTCTTGGGGGTGCATGAGGCATTCCATTGCCTGTATGGCCATTTCTTCTATCTTATGATCTCTTTTAAATTTGGAACGAGGGATAATAAAGCAATGCTATAAAATACGGGTACGGCTTTCGCTATTTTCCGAATTATAAACTCCCGACAGTTTGTCGCTACAAAAATCTCTCGGTTTTACTTTATAACCCTGTTAGGTACGCATGCCATAACACACTTCCGAATTATGAGGATTGACGTGAACTACTTGAACACTTGTGGTTTTTCCTTTTTCCAATTGGATTTCTGATTCAAATTGCTGGGTTCTCTCGGAGTGGGGGGGGGGGGGGGGGGGGGGGGGGGCACTTCTAGTCGAGTCCCGTCAGAGTTCGCCACTAAATGTTGCTCGTTCTGGGTGAGTGTGCTTTACACTCAATTGGCTCTGTTTTATTCCTTAGCTCTGGAGTCGCCAGGTATCGTTATGATACCGCCACAAGATTCAAGTTCAAGTTCAGACCAAAGACTCAATACACCAGTTAGTAAGTTCAAACAAGACACGTTTATTACTGCACAGTTATTTACTACTCATGTATATAACACTAAAAGACTAGGCTATTCCTACCACTAACAGGCCAATACTTATCTGGAATAAGGGAACTGCCGGATCAGGGAACAATGGCCTCTTGCTTTGTCCTGGATCCGCAGGCTTCCAGTTGGTGTGGACTAAAGGGGTCAGGAGTGTCTACTCTTGTAGCGTGCGTTGTATGACACTTACTTGATGGTGGTTGCTGACTAGGCCTCTCCTTCTCAAGATCTTCTGCTGCAAAGGTGTTCTGCTGGGATGGTCGGCTGGTCAAGAAGAAAGAATGGACCTGACTTTTATAGGTCCCAGGGGCTTCATGCCCTTCTGGGCGGACCCTCTATAAACTTGCAATCGATTGGGTCTCTTCCCAATCGATTGATTTGAATTTCCCCAATAACGGGGCTGTTCCTCGATCACTGGGCGGTTCTTTCCACCTTGTTTGTGTCCTTTGTTTCAGACTCCACTGGCGCCGGGATGTCTGACCTTCTATAGAATGTTCCAATCTCTTCTAATTGTTGTATCCATTGTGCCTGGGAATCACTGGGAATCGCTCACTTAATATGCGCAGCTCGTTAGTTACAATGCTGTCTGGTTTCTTTAGCAGCTAGAATACAGGGGGATTCTGCAAACTGTTTGTCTCTTTGCAACTGTCCATTTTTCCCTGTAACCTTTGCGTTCTTCCATTTTGTGTGAGGAAGTGGCCAACCCAGGTGGCTACACTATCTAACCCACTGACGTCATTCTGATTTCTGCCAAAGCATTAAGTCCTAACTAATACTCATCAGTGCAGTTAAAATCAATATTAATAGTCACATACAGCCCATTTCACAGGAATGTGAAATTGCTTGGAAGAATAAAAAGCCAAAGTCCCCTCCAAACCACATGCCACATTATGGTGATATTTTTACCAAATTTTAGATTACAAGAGATGGTGTTGTCTATGAAAATAGCATGAACAGTAAGAAATCCCCAACAGACAACTCTTGAACTCAAATTGACACTTTCCCCCCTATTTATAGCCTTTTACATTTATTATCACCTCTCCATTCCTCATCTTATTTTTAATTCAGTTAGGTAACTTTCCATGCAATTCATACACATTTCATCTTTTTCATTTTTGTGATGTAGGAGTCGCTGGCAAGGCCAGCATTTGATACCCATCCCTACTTGTCATTGAACATGCAGGAGGTGGTGAGTTCACTTCTTGAACCACTGCAGTTCACGTGGTGCAGATACATCCCACAGTGCTGTGAGCCTTTATCTTTATTTTGGCTCTGATCAATGTTTATAATGTATTTATACCATCACATAATTACTGATCCACCAGTTATTATTATTGCTCCCACACACCACCATTTCAGTAATTTCTTCGAAGTATACATGATATTATTAAACAATTTCCAATGAGAGGTTTAATATTCATTGTTTTTTTTCATTCATTTCGGCAGGTGGCTAATCCAGCATTTTTGCCTATTCCAATTTGCCCTTGAGAAGGTGGTGATGAGTTTCCTTCTTGAACCGCTGCTGTCCCTGAAGTGTAGGTACACCCACGGTGCTGTTAGGGAGGGAGTTGCAGGATTTTGACCCGGCAACAGTGAAGGAACGGAAATATATTTCCAATTCAGGATGGTGAGTTACTTGGAGCGAAGCCTCTAAGTGGTGGTGTTCCCATGTATGCTACTCTTGTCCTTCAAGATGGTAGCATCCTTGAGTTTGAAAGGTGCTGCCTGAGGAGCTTTGGCGACTTCCTGCAGTGCACCTTGTAGACGGTACACACGGCTGACACTGTTCGTTGGTGATGGAGGGAGTGAATGCTTGTGGAAGGAATGCCAAGCAAGCAAACTGCTTTGTCCGAAATGGCGTGGAACCTCGTGTGTTGTTGGAGCTGCCCTCATCCAGGCAAGTGAAGAATATCCCATCACACTCCTGACTTGTGTCTTGTAGGTACATATACTTTGGGGAGTCAGGAGGTGAGTTCCTTGCCACAGAATTCCTAATTTCTGATGTGTTCTTGTAGTCAGTGTCTGTATCAATCATCTAGTTCAGTTTCTGGTCAATGGTAGAATGTTGGTAATGGGTGAATGTCAAGGGGCAATGGTTAGATTTTTTCTGTGTTGTAGTTTCACCAGGTTGACATGTAATTTTTAGGTGTAGCTGGTGTTGCTCCTGGTATTCCTTTCTGCACTCTTCATTGAATAGTTTTGATCCCCTTGTTTGGTGGTAATGATAGAGTTGGTGGTGTGCCAGGCCATAGAGTTATAAATTTTGGTTGAGTACAATTCTTCTGCTGCTGATGGTCCACAGCGTCTCATTGATGCCCAGACTTGAGTAGCTAGATGTATTTGATTTCTATCCCATTTAGCACTGTGATAGTGCCACATAACGCGATGGGGGCTTTGCTCAGTGTGAAGGTGGGACTTTGTCTCCACAATGACTGCGCGGTGGTCACCTCTACTGATACTGCCATAGACGGACGCATCTGCGGCAGGCAGATTGGTGAGGATAAGGTCAAGTATGTTTTTTATAGATTCATACACGTTTACAACAAAGAAGGAGGCCATTAAGACCATCGTGTCCACGCCAGTCAACAAAAGTCTGACTAATATAATCACATTTTCCAGGCCTTGGCCCATCGCCCTGGAGGTTACAGCAGCATAATTGAATATCTAAATACTTCTTACAAGAGTTTCTGACTCAATCACCCTTTCAGGCAGTGAATTCTAGACTCCCATCACTCGTTGGGTGTATAGGTTTCTCCTCCACTTCCCTCTTAGCCTTCTAGGTCTTACCTTAAATCTATGCCCCCTGGTTATTGACACCCCCACTAGTCAAAAACGTGCCTTCCTTTACAGTCTATCTATGTCCCACATGATCTTATACACATCTATCAGGTCCCCTCTCCATCTTTGCTGCTCCAAGGAAAGCAACCCAAGCCTATCCTGTCACTCCTCATAGCTCAATTTCTCCAGCCCTGGCAGCATCCTGGTAAATCTCCTCTGTACCCTCTCCAATGCAATTACATCCTTCCCACCGTAGTGTGGTGAAACCAATAACCACCACTTAAGCCCTATTTCCATACAATTAACGGGAGCCACCCCATATCCAATGGTCTCCCGTGATCCAGCGGCTTCCCCAGCAAGTGGTCACGCTAGCACCGATTAGGGGAGTTTGGCCCTCCCCTATTTATTGTTTTATTACTGAGCCGCTAACATTCAAAACATTTTATTGTGGATTAATAATAATCTTTATTATTGTCACAAGTAGGCTTACACTGCAATGAAGTTACTGTGAAAATCCCCTAGTCGCCACACTCCAGCACCTGTTCGGGTACACAGAGGGAGAATTCAGAATGTCCAATTCACCAAACAGCACGTCTTTCGGGACTTGTGGGAGGAAACTGGAGCACCCAGAGGAAACCCATACAGACACTGACTCCGCACAGACAGTGACCCAAGTGAGAATCAAACCTGGGATCCTAGCACGGTGCTAACCACTTTGCTACCCTGCCGCCCATTAGTGACCCCGATTCTATTTGGGGATAAATGGGGTCCTTTTCCTGCACAACTTCTACTCTTCTTGGCATTGTAACTGGACCATTGTCACTGGATGTTGTTGCCTTTACCTCACTGATAGCCCAGAGGTGAATATTGCTTGGTTGGAGGTCTCCCACTCCACCCAGCGTCTCTGCTTAGTTGGATGCTTTTAATATCATTCCTACACTTGGAGAAAGTCAAATTCACCATCAGGGGGTTGGTGAAGAGTTCTATCGAAGATGGCTGCCATTTATTTCCTTCTTTAAAGAGTTAATCACTGTAGGTTCTCAGAAGGTTTGGGTTAGTTTTAGTATAGTTTTAGTAATTATGTGTGTTTTTTTAAATATCTACTTTTATATCTGCTTGTGATTTTTTTTTGCATCTTTTGTTATGGTTTGTATTGATTATTGTGAAAAAAATTCTACTAAACATTTTTAAAAATAATGTGCAGCCCTTGTGACCTGGGAAAATGAGAGTACTCTTGAGAGATGTGCTTGACAAGCTAATTTTCATCTTCCTGTGAATCAGCTGTGCATCAACTGCAATAAGAGGAAGCCAGTTGCCCGATAAACTCCCTCACCTTTCTTGACTAGTTCATTGTGCCAATTAAATCAGGAGAGCTAGACACGAGTGCCACTGATTGGAGCCACGCTATTTACACTTTAGAAGTATTGGTCCTAAGCACAACTCCAAAGTACATGCAAGTATTAACATAACACAGATAACAAACTGATGTGTACCCCGATGCAAGGCGCAATGGTGATGTCCATCATCACTCACACCGCTCAATGTCATTTTTGAAGTTCCCTATGAGGATGTAGATGCTGCTCCCATGCATCTACTCAATTGCCCTTTCTCCTAATGGCAGTTTGCAGGGGGGGGGTTGGAATGGAGGGGAGGAAGGTGCTACTGGGACTCTTGAGGACTGATGCACCTCATCCAGGTGGAGTAAAGAGGGACAACTGTGGGGAACTAGCTATCGTGTCAGGAGAGGAGGGTGTGAAGCTTAGTGGAGAGGCATCCAAGGGGGAAGTGCATGGGCGGATCTCCCAGAGACTAAGAGGGCTGGGGGTCAGGGCTCTGTCAGGAATTCTCAGCACTCACTTTGGTATTTTCTTCTCTTTTTAGCATATGATTCTGGAGAATCATGCAGCCAGTTGGGTTGGCTGTTCTACTCCTAGCGATCAAGCAGCAGCAGAGACATTAATTTGCCACCATGCATGGTCAGGACCAGGACCCTACTGAGGTGGGGGAGGTTGGGCTTATAGCTATTCCGGGAGCAACACCACAAATGGTGGATCCTCATAGGAGACACTACCGCAAAGGGTTTTCTGAAGTTGAACATCCCACCTACAGATTCTGGAGCTTCTGTGCCAGAGAAGATTGTGTCTGTGCCAGGGTTTGGTAGACCAGCTTTGTCACATCCTGCAAGAGTTGTCACTACATGGAATAGGAGGACACCCATTACCCATGGCCCTTAAAGTTACCACGGCTCTGAACCTCTACACAAGTAGCTACTTTCAGGGCAGCACAAATAATCTGTGTGGCATTTCCGAGTCAGCCACTCAGAAATGTATAAGTGAGGTTACAGATACACTTTATGTGAAGGCCCACATGTATATAAACGTGGGCCAGGACCAGGCGAGCAAGGACGACAGGGCTATGGGCTTCATCCACTTAGCAGGCACTACCCAGGTGCAGGAGATGATAGACTGGACCCACACGGTTCTGCGGTCTCCATGGTGTCATGTGATGCTTCATTAACCGCACTCGCTCAATGTCCAACTCATTTGTGACCATACAATGCACATAACGCAGGTATGTACCTGTAATCCGGGGAGCGTCCATGACAGTTACATATTGGGATGTTTTCGGATCCCGGGAGAGCAGAGGCTGGAGGGATTTCACCCCGGGGATAGGGGGTATGCACTCAGGAGGTGGCGGATGACACCAGTGCAGAGGCCACAAACACCTGCGGAGAGTAGCTATAATTAGGCTCATGCTTCAGCATGAGCGCTGGTCGAGCAGGCGACTGGACTGCTCAAGATGCGGTTCCAGTGCCTGGACTGCTCGTTGGGTACCCTTCAGTTCAGCCCCCAGAGGGTGTCCTTCAGGACCCACGCTGGCCGACCTTCGTGACCCATTCTGCCCCACCTCAGCGACCCACGCTGGCCGACCTTCGTGACACACCATTATTACTTACATTTAATGTGGCTGATGAGCCTGCCTGGTCCTCACGATCTCACTTGCTTCGTACTTCAATGTGACATTTCTGTGAAGGACTTCAGCTGACGATTGAAGTTCTCGCTGCATCCTTTAAAAAAAATCAAGAGGTTTGTCCTCGAACTTGCCATGTTTAGTCTTCAAGTGCCTTTGAAGATTTGAGGGTTTCAATTTACCAGTACATCTCTACATATGACATACATGGGCCGGGATTCTCCAATCCTATGGCCAAGTTCTGATGCCGGTGTGAAAAGCGGCATGAACCACTCCAGCTTCAACTGTCCTCAATTGTCCGGTATTCTCCCCTTCCTAGGAGGCTAGGCCGGCACTGGAGTGGTCCCCGCAGCTCCAACCGATGCGAGTTCGTGCATGCACGGCATGGCCAGCACGAGTTCGCATGCACGCCACGGCCGGCGTGATTCCACGCATGCGCGGAGGAACATAGACCCCCACGGAACCAGCCCGCCCACCGATCAGTAGGCTTCGATCGCGGGCCAGGCCACTGTGGAGGCCTCCCCCAGGATCACATCGCCCCGCTACCCCCTCCAGGACGGCCCCCGCAGACACACTTTCCAGGTCCCGGCGTGTGGGACCTGAGTAACCCACGCCGGCGGAACTCGGTGGACACTCGACCCTTCGAGACCAGGAGAATCGCTGGGGGTGGGGAGGCACTTTTAATGGCCCCGATTGGCGCGGCGGCGATCCTGTGGAAGCCCGAAAATCTGTGCCAGAGAATCGGCAAGCCGGCGTTGGGGCGGCGCGGAGTGGATTCTCCAACCCGGCGCGGGATCAGAGAATCCTGGCCATGAGCTTTGCATCCTGATTTGCATTCGCCCAATTAAAACCATACCTGATCTTTCTACTCTTTTGTTCCCGATTTCACTTTCTCCTTAAGTGTTTGTTCAACATAGGCCCTAGAGCTCTGGATTTAACTCACACCAACGCTGCTTTGTCCTGCCGTGGACTCTCCTGAGATGCTCTCTCCAGCAGATTCAAAAGTGAGATCCTGTCAAGTTTGTGTCTCTGGCCCTGTCTTCCTTATTATAAAATAATTAATCTTCACACAGCCCTGGTACTTGCTTGCTGACAGCTACAATATGTAGGAATCTCTCCTACATGATTTGGCGCCCAAAGCATGGATTTACAGGGAGCTTGGTGTCAGTGTACGTACCGGGCGTTTGACCCTCTCTCTGCTGCTGTCTCTGGCGGAAACACTTGATCGTTCATATTGAAAGGCTGGCTGCGGCCGTCCTTCTTTTTTTATACTTTGAAGCTTTATTTTCTAATACCTGATTTTTCCAAGTTTCTGACTTTTTGCTGCCATAAATTAAAACAATTTCAGATGAACATGCGCATTCCTAAAGTTACACACAGACATTGTTTTAAATATATTCCCATTTCTTTATTAATTCAAATAAGTAGAGAAAAAAGTACAATCTTGATTTTACTTTACACACTATGACTTTAGATGAGGTGAAGTAACTTGTCAGGGTGGCACGGTGGTGCAGTGCTTAGCACTGCTGCCTCACAACGCCGAGGAACCGGGTTCAATCTGGATAACTGTTCGTGTGGAGTTTGCAGATTGGATTGGATTGGATTTGTTCATTATCACATGTACCGAGGTACAGTGAAAAGTATTTTTCTGCGGGCAGCTCAGCAGATCATTAAGTACATGAAATGAAAAGGAAATAAAAGAAAATACGTAATAGGGCAACACAAGGTACACAATGTAACTACATAAGCACCGGCATCGGATGAAGCACACAGGGGTGTAGTGTTAATGAGGTCAGTCCACAAGAGGGTGTTTAGGAGTCTGCTAACAGTGGGGAAGAAGCTGTTTTTGAGTCTATTCATGCATGTTCTCAGACTTCTGTATCTCCTGCCTGATGGAAGAAGTTGGAAGAGTGAATAAGCCGGGTGGGAGGAGTCTTTGATGAGGCTGCCCGCTTTCCCCAGACAGCTGGATATGTAGATGGTGTCAATGGATGGGAGGCAGGTTTGTGTGATGGACTGGGCTGTGTTCACGACTCTCTGAAGTTTCTTGCGGTCCTGGGCCGAGCAGTTGCCATACCAGGCTGTGATGCAGCCAGATAGGATGCTTTCTATGGTGCATCTGTAAAAGTTGGTAAGGGTTAATGTGGACATGCTGAATTTCCTTAGTTTCCTGAGGAAGTATAGGTGCTGTTGTGCTTTCTTGGTGGTAGCGTCGGCGTGGGTGGACCAGGACAGATTTTTGGAGATGTGTACCACGAGGAATTTGAAACTGCTAACCATCTCCGCCTCGGCCCCATTGGTGCTGACAGGGGTGTGTCCAGTACTTTGCTTCCTGAATTCTCCGCATGTCTACGTGGGTTTCACCCCACAACCCAAAGATGTGCAGGGTAGGTGGATTGGCCACACTAAATTGCCCCTTAATTGTGAAAAAAAATAATTGGATACTCTAAATGTTTTTACAAAGTAACTTGTCACAAATCTATGCACCTTTGGAAGTGAATAGTCTTATTAGCGACAGACAGCATGGTTTTGCACGAGGGAGGTCATGTCTCACTAACTTAATTCAATTTTTTGAGGAGATGACAAGAATGATTGATGAGGGAAGGGCTGTTGATATTATCTATGTGGAACTTAGTAAAGCATCTGATAAGGTCCCTCATGGCAGGCTGGTGCAAAATATTAAATCACATGGGTCCACGGGTGAGCTAGCTGGATGAATTCAGAACTGGCTTGGCCATAGAAGACAGAGGGTAGCAGTGGAAGGGTGTTTTTCCAAATGGAGATCTGTAACTAGTGCTGTTCCGCAGGGATCAGTACCGGGACCCTCTGCTCTTTGTAATATATATAAATGACTTGGAAGAGGGAAGAAAATGTAGTGGGTCTGATTAGCAAGTTTGCGGATGATACTAAGATTGCAGGAGTTGCGGACAGTGATGAAGACTGTCAGAGAATACAACATGATATAGATAGGCTGCAAAATTGGATAGAGAAATGGCAGATGGAATTTAACCCAGACAAATGCAAGGTGATGCATTTTGGTAGGTCCAATTCAGGTGGGAGCTATAAAATAAATGGCAGAACCATCAGGAACATAGAGACACAGAGAGATCTGGGCGTGCAAGGTCCACATCCTTAAAAGTGGCTGCACAGGTGGAAATGGTGGTAAAGAAAGCATATGGCATGCTTGCCTTCATCAGATGGGGTATTGAGTATGAAAGCTCGAAAATAATGTTACAGTTTTATATAGAACTGTTCAGCCACATTTGGAATACTGTGTCCAATTCTGGTCAACGTACCACCAGAAGGATGTGGAGGCTTTGGAGAGAATACAGAAAAGGTTTACAAGGATGTTGCCTGGTATGGAGGCTATTAGCTATGAGGAGAGACTGAATAAACTGGGATTGTTCTCACTAGAGAGAGGGAGGCTGAGGGGCGACCTAATAAAAGTTTATAAATTTATTAGGGGTATGGATAGGGTGGACAGTTGGACAGTTTTCCCAGGGTGGAAATGACAATTACAAGCGGGCACAAGTTCAAGGTGAGGGGGGAAAAGTACAGCCTGGGGCTGTTTAGCACAGGGCTAAATCGCTGGCTTTGAAAGCAGACCAAGGCAGACCAGCAGCACGGTTCAATTCCCGTACCAGCCTCCCCCAACAGGTGCCAGAATGTGGTGACTAGGAGCTTTTCACAATAACTTCATTTGAAGGCTACTTGTGACAATAAGTGATTTTCATTTTCATTTCATTTCGAGATGTGCGAGGGAATTTTTTTACACAGGGGGTGGTAGTGGCCTAGAATGCACTGCCAAGTGAGGTGGCTGAGGCAGATACGTTTGCGACCTTTAAGACTTATCTGAATGGGCACATGAACAGATGGGATATAGAAAGATACAGAAGGATACAAGTTAGTCTAGATAGGACATGTGATTGGCGCAGGCTTGGAGGGCCAAAGAGCTTGTCCCTGTGCTGTATTGTTCTTTGTTCTTTGTCCACACGAAATGTCACAATATTTCTTACTGGTTCCGCTGCATTGCACTGTCCAAACATCCAAGTAATTTCCTTCTCCATTCTCACCAAAAGCACTTACTGCCTGGTTTCCAAAGAGCGGCAACACAAATTGATGACCATAGATTTATTTCAGTATTGACATGTAGCCTCACCTGATTGGTATTCCTCGCTGACAAACCTGGCCTGGCTTCCCTCTCACTGTCCAGTAGCTTCATCCACCCAAGTCACAGACCACTTCCCGACCAGGACTTCACGTCGTGGGAGTACAAGCGGACATTGTGCCAGCTGTTGAACAGCTTGACCACGGAGCCATAGGTCGTATATTGCCGATGGGTGGCGGAGGACAAGCTGAGCAGCATGCAGAGCACTGGCTCCAGAGCTGGGGCCATCACTGTTCGCATCGTGTGCCCACATGGATGCTCTTCAGCTCCTGTTCCCACTCCCCACGCGTGCACGGTGACCAGCACACAGCTCAGTCTCGGGCCACCTTGTCAACAATCTCCATCTGCAGCTTTATAAAAACACAACAAGGAATTGCCTTCAAATTCAACTGCAGTGTTTGTTTTAAGTCAGCACACTGTTTGCAAGTTAAACAAAGAAACACATTTCTGTAGAGCAGATAGCTCAACTATTTAAAGAGAACGTGCCTGCCGTGACTCCAGAAGCGTGAGAAGGTCAAAGTCCAGGAAAGCTGACTGAATTCAACATAGACTGGACCTACAAAGTAAAAGTAACGTTTGGCAAAGAAGGCCTATGAGCATTGGAGACTGCTTGCTTAACTCCGAAAAAGACGAGTGAAGCACAAAAACACAACTAGCAAGCTGCAGGGACAGCTTTCAAGGGGAAATGCTCTTAAAGTGGCAAACAGAAAAAAAACAGAACACAGTCAGCACCGGCAGAAGCAAATAGAAAAAATGACTTGCAGATCATGCCGTTGTTTGGGAGGGTCAATCAGTACAATGCAGATGCTGAGAATTGGAGTCAGTATGTTGAGAGCCTCTATTTCTATTCCATGGCAAATGAAATTACCGTTGAAGTAAAAGTAGAGCTATCGTGCTGAGCATGTGTGGAAGCAAAACAGGAACCTCATTGTCCCGATGCACCCAGTTCTAAGTTGTTTGTGGAGCTTGTGAAGTTTCATTTTCATCCAAAACCATCTGTAATTATGCAGCACTTCAAGTTCAACACAAGAGTTCATGCTCCAGAAGAATCTCTTGCTGTCTTTGTGGTGAACCTGAAGCAGCTCGCCAAATATTGTGAGTTTGGGGATGTCTTGAATGACATGCTGTGGGACAGGCTGGTAAGCGGGGCGAATGACAATGTCATTGGCTTGCTGAAGAAGATACTGATTTCGAATGCGTACGGAACTTTTTCTCGTCAAGGAGAATGCTGCAAGAGATTCTCAGGATTTGCAGCGCATGAACAATGAAGCACTGAATGAAGCAATGAAGCTTCTTCAGCAAGCCAATGACACTGTCATTCACCTGCTGCTGAACTTAGCGCAAAGGGTGGCACAGCAGATTTTCAGCATAATTTCCTGTCTACCAACAAGTCAGGAAGCTTACATACAGTGCGTCAGCTGACAAGCTACACATTTGCTATGGGTTTTGAGGGAATCATGGAGCAGATGCATGCAGATTGAGAGAGGCGACAAGACAAGACATTTGGCCAGGCAATGTAGAACAAAAAAATCAATCAAGAGCAGAGCAGAGTGTGAATCTATTGAGTCAACTAAAACAATGGATGTTACTATTGCATACTCTCTGTATCAGGTAACTGCTGCTACATCTGCACCCACTGCAGTAACTGTGTAGGTGAATAATTCCGCCTGTCCAGTTTTCTGAGTGAGCCACACCATCATCCCAGTTCTCCAGCATGACAGCATGACCACACTGTACGCCGATGTGATGACTATGGTTAACACGGCAGTAAAGTTAGACCAGTTCCATTCCTGGAATCGATGAGTTATATGCCAAGTTATCAGGAGGCAAGTCATTCACCAAGCTAGAAATGAGTCACGCCTATCAGCAGTTGGAAGAGGATAGCATTTCAAGGGAGTATGTAACAATCAATACTCACAGAAGCCTTGAACAAAACACCCGGTTTGGAGTTTCATCTGCATGTGCCCTTTTTTCAGCAAACCATGGAGTTTTTGATGCAAGGATTTCCAAGTGTGGTCGTGTAATGGACAAGATTGCTGTCAATTGCGTTTGGTTTCAAGACATTTCACCGATACCTGCACGGCCACCAATTTTACAGCTGTGTCCGACCATAAACTGCTGACAGGTTTGCTCAGCGAAGGCAAAGCTATTCTGCCTATAGCTTCAACGAAAATCCAGCATTGGGTCCTGATGCTATCAGCTTTTAAGTACACATTCATGTACTGCCCTGGCTTGCCATTGACAATGCAAACACACTTAATCATCTTCGGATACTGGGCAATCGTGCCAACAGACCTGTTCTCAGGAATTAGTGTTACTGCTAAGTTTCCTGGATTCACCACCTGCATGCACTGGACAGATCAAGAATATGATGGACAGCGGGCTAGTACGGTCAAAAGTTAAACACTTGTTTTGCAAGGTTGGCCAGGGACAGTTGTGTCTGATAACCTGCCTCCCTTTTATTCCAGAAGCACCAAACTGTGTTGCCAGGATGACATCCCTCTGTGGGGTTCTAGAGCCATGGTCCCTTCTCATGGCAGGGTTGTTCGCTTGGCAGAGCTCCTCAGCGCATACTCATGCACATCAAGGATAAAGCTGGTCGGAGTTCTGGAAGGGGGTGGCGAGGACGGTGTCGAGGGTGGTGGGATCCAGGGTCAAGCCAGGATGGGGACTCGCAATTTTTGGGGTTGGGGTGGAGCCGGGAGTGCAGGAGGCGAAAGAGGCCGGTGTGCTGGCCTTTGCGTCCCTAGTAGCCCGGCGAAGGATCTTGCTACAATGGAAGGATGCGAGGCCCCCAAGCGTGGAGACCTGGATCAATGACATGGCGGGTTTCATTAAGCTAGAGAAGGTCAAATTCGCCCTGAGAGGGTCGGTACAAGGGTTCCTTAGGCGGTGGCAACCTTTTCTCGACTTTCTGGCTCAACGATAGGGTACGGGGGGGGGGGAGGGAAAAGGGGGAGGGAAAAGGTGGGGGGGGGGCGGACGATGACTATGTTTGTTTATTTAATTTAAATTTAGTTCTTTTGTTGTTCATTGGGGTTGGGGGGGGTGGGGGATGTGATACATGCGTCGATACGGTCTGGGGGTGTTTCAGTTATTATGGGTTATTTTGTTGTATTTCATTGTTTGTCGTTATGTTTTATATTTTCTGTAAAAAATTCCAATAAAAATTATATTAAAAAAAAAGGATAAAGCTGGTCGCCAAGGTTAGACAGTGTCATTGAGAACATGGTTAAGCACTACTACCTTTGCCAGCATCATCAGAAGCAGCCTCCTTCAATTCCTCTTCACTTATGGGACTGGTTTGACAATCCTTGGGTCAGACTGCATATTGACGATGTGGGACTGTTTCTAAGCATCATGTTCCTGCTGCTCATCAATGCATATCCAAAGTGGCTTGATGTCTATGAGTTAAATACCCCAACTTCAGATGCAACTATTGAGAATCTGCGTAACTCCTTTAGTTGCCTGAGATCATTGTTCCTGACAAGGGGACATCTTTCACCAGTGCAGAATTCCAGAGGTTCACAGACCTAAACAGCACATAAAGATTGCCCCCTGGCATCCTCCATCAAATGGTTTCATCAAAAGAACTGTGCAGAACTTTAAAGCTGGTATGAAGAAGTTGTCTGGCAGTACTTTGAAGACTTGCCTTTCCAGATTCTTTCTGATTCACCAAATAACACCACGGGCTACTACTGTCTCCATGCTGTCAGAGCTGCTGATGAAATATTTTTCTTACGCACACATCTGCATTGGGTGTTTTCCAATTTGGGAGGAAAGGTGAGACAAAGGTGCTCAGAAACTAAACCATGACATGCACAGCAAGGCATGTATGTTCAAAGTAGGCAAACATGGGCAGGATTCTCTGGTCCCCCAGGGGCAGGTTTAGCACACTGGGCCAAATCACTGGCTTTTAAAGCAGACCAAGGCAGGCCAGCAGCACGGTTCAATTCCCGTACCAGCCTCCCCGAACAGACGCTGGAATGTGGCGACTAGGGGCTTTTCACAGTAACTTCATTGAAGCCTACTTCTGACAATAAGTGATTTTCATTTTTTTCATTTCACGTGTTTCCTAACAGCGCGCAGCAAGATCCTCTCTTCCCTCCGTTTGTCTGTGGGATTTCCACTGAAACCGCCTCACGCTGCCGGGAAGCACGGGGGCTGGGATGCACTGCCAATGGAAAAAGAGAATCCCAATGGCTGGAGAATTCTGGTCCCTGTGTACATGCGTAACTTTGAAAGTGGACGATGCTGGTCTCCAGCATCCACCATTTCAGAAATGGGCTCATTGTCATTTTGAGTTCATTTAATCCCTGCAGTGCAAAAGGAGGCCATTTGGCCCTCAAGTATACACCGGCCCGCTGAAAGAGCAACCTACTGAAGCCCACTCCCCTGCCCTATCCCCGTAACCCCATCTAACCCTCACCTCTTTGGACACTAAGAGGCAGTATAGCATGGCCAATCCACCTAATCTGCACAACTTGGAACTGTGAGAGAAAACCAACCAGAGCACCCGGAAGAAACCCACGCAGACAGGGGGAGAACGTGCAAACTCCATACGGACAGTCACCCAAGGCCGGAATTGAACCCGGTTCCTCGCACTGTGAGTTAGAAGTGCTGACCACTGTGCCACCATGCTGCCCAGTTCAAGTTGAAGACAAAGTAGGGTGCAGACATGTGGGTCGCATCTAAGGAAGAGAAACATCCCAACAAATGGAGGGGCAATCTGCGATTGATGTTTCCCTCTCAACCTTTGTGCATGGTTGCCCTGCAGCTGTTGTTCCTGATCCACCCAGCGAGCTGTCAAATGCAGAGCTGCCCAGTTCCAGTGGCAAGTCTTTTTCTGCAGCTCAGACCCCATGGTTTCTATTCTGAAACATCCCTGGTAGATTTTCTTTGCTCTGATCGTCCCAAAGAGCACCTCAGAAACTTGATTTGTAGCAGAGGGGAAGTTAAAGCCGAGAGGCTTTATATAGTTTGTGTAGTTTGTGAGAGGAACTTAAAGCGGGACAAAATGTGCTAATGGAATTGACTGCCCCTCCCTCCTGCCAATCAACCAGTGGGCGTGCCAATGCTGGCTTTGGGTAGTAAGATGGCGCATAAAACTGTAAATCTCTCAATGTGTGTTCCCAATAAAGTTATGTTGATTTGCAACAAACCGCCTCCTCCCTCAAGTTATCATAGCCGGAAAGGCCAGCATTTATTGTCCTGCACTAATTTCCCTTGAACAGCTGGCAAGCCACCTACAACTGTGTGAATTGGGTCATTTTTAAAGGGTAATTAATAGCCAACCACATAGTGTGGATCAGGAGTCAAATGTAGGCCAGACTAGGGAAGGATGACAGATTTCATCCCCTGAAGTGAATCAGATAGGTTTTTACAATTGAGTCGCTTCATGACCATTTTTTTGAGACAAGTTGTTTTAAAAAATTAATTAATTAATATAAATTCCTCCTGCTGCTGTGGTGGCATTTGAATTAACTTTGAATTTGGAGACTAGTCCAGAAGAATTATCTCTATGCTACTTTTCCCTAATCGTTTATCGAGGATTAAGAGAGTAATCGTTGGCAATGTAGAGTTGGCATTGTTACGTCAGCATTTGCACATCCTATGAGTTCAGCATTGTTATATTGGGGCCATCAGTTCTGTGGATCTACACTGACACTTTTGTACTGCAATCATGTGTAGAAACAGTGAGTGTGATTCAGGTTTCTTTCAAAATCACAGTGTGGTTGTGCCCAGACAAAAGGGTAGATCCAAATGAGGGAAACTTGCAAGGATTTCTTTAATAATAATAATAATAATAATCTTTATTGTCACAAGTAACCTTCCATTAACACTGCAATTAAGTTACTGTGAAAAGCCTCTAGTCGCCATATTCCGGCGCCTGTACGGGTACACAGAGGGAGAATTCAGAATGTCCAAATTACCTAACAGGTACGTCTTTCAGGACTTGTGGGAGGAAAGGGGAGCACCCGGAGGAAACCCACGCAGACACGGGAGAATGTGCAAACTCATCACAAACAGTGACCCAAGCCGGAAATCGAACCTAGGATCCTGGCACTTTGAAGTCATAGTGCTAACCACTATGCCACATGCTGTCCACTTTAAATGCTCAATTTCGTGGCTAAGCGTAGAGATTATTTCAGGAATTTGTGGTTTTTCGTATGCGCTATGTTGTTATGATATTAACAAATCTTAACTTTCAGTGTATACAGTACCCAGAGGCCAAGAGCAGTGATGAATCTATTTGAGTAATTTGATTTTTTTTTGTGCTGATTGCAAGGTGTGGATAACGTTGAGTAATTTGGTTTCAAGAAGAAGATAGATATATTCCTGATTTTTTAAAAAAACAGGTTAAAGGGATTTTGGGAACAGGCAGGGAGGTGGATTTGAGACCAGCAAGAGACCAACCATGATCTGATTGAATGTGGAGCAGGCTTGAAGGGCTGGATTGCCTACTTCTGCTCCTAATTCCTATGTTCCTAATTTGCGTTTTTTGTTCATTTGATGCCAATTACAAGCAGTATTTGTCAAGTTGATGAACCAGTTTTTGGATTGCTTCATTGAGCCAATTAAATATTTTAATCCATCAGGTGGCATTTGAGTCAAATTGAATTTTAACACCTATGGGGGCTGACATTTTACAGGTGCATTACCTCTGAGATGTATCATTAAATGGGTAAGCATTAGATACAAGGCCTTTATGCACAAAATTTACATTTGTTTTAAAATTTCGAATCATCCATTTTATCCAGTGGAAAAGATGGAATGGGTGCTGCTTGTTGGCCTCCAATATAGCTATTTATAGTTGGGAAATAGGAGGTGCATGAGAATGAACCTTAACTCTCCCGTCAGTTATTCCCACCTTCTTGGTGGTACAGTGCCTGGAGTCCTGCTATTCCAGCCTCAGTGCATGACCATTAAATGCTAGGGCAGCACGGTGGTGCAATGGTTAGCACTGCTGCCTCAACACTGAGGTCCCAGGTTTGATCCTGGCTCTGGGTCACTGTCTGTGTGGAGTTTGCACATTCTCCCCATGTCGCGTGGGTTTCACCCCACAACCCAAAGATGTGCAGGGTAGGTGGATTGGCTATGCTAAATTGCCCCTTAATTGGGGAAAAAATGTCTATTAAATGCACTTGGTCTGCACCAGAATTTTCCTGAATACGAGTATGCTGATGTTTAATTAAGGATATTTTTTAGGGCGGCATGGTGGGGCAATGGTTAAAACTGCTGTCTCATGGGCAGCACGGTGGCGCAGTGGTTAGCACTGCTGTCTCATGCCATCGAGGTCCCAGGTTCGATCCCGGCTTTGGGTCACTGTTCGTGTGGAGTTTGCCCATTCTCCCTGGATCTGTGTGGGTGTCACCCCCACAACCCAAAGATTTGCAGGTTGGGTGGATTGGCCACGCTAAATTGCCCCTTAATTGGAATTTTTTTTTTTAAAAAAGGATATTTTTAAAGTGTAGCTTACGGCAGTGATCATTTCTCTGATGGTGCATTGAACCTCTTGTATATGTCCCCGCCGCTTGCTTTTGCCGATGTTTGGGAAAATTCCACCCATGATCTCTACTGTCATCACTCAAGGTCTTGCATTTTCAGACCATGGCACCCCTACCGAGGAATGTCACTGAATTACAAAGGTAATTTTCACTTGCACCTTGACTGGTAATTTGGCAGATCAAGTCATCTCTCCTTTTATAGAACTGTATGACTTTCACCCAATTTATTTCAATCAGATTAAATTGGTTAGGTTTTGCTGCCAGTCAGTGATATGATCAATCTGATTGCAATCCAAGCAGTTAAAGTAAAAATGACCATCAAGGAATTTTGCAGATGTTAGTAGATCATGTATGTCAGGCAAAATATTTTCACAATTTATTGGTGGAAAGAAGATAAATCTGGAGAACTGACAAATCTCTTTCTATTAAGTCAGTTTTCCAAGTGTCTGAAGTGTTATCCATGGAATCAGGATTTTACAATTTAATCCAGATGCATACAGGAATGGGTAGCAATCCATAAAATGTGCACGCCATCATTGATCATAAAACTGTAAATTTGTACCTTAATGTCTATTATGCAGCAGTCTGCAGTGCCTGCACTATTTGATGGTCCCAAGGGAATGGAAGAATACCAGTGAATTTGTGAGAGAATATTATTCACTCTTGATCCAGCATTGCTTTAGCTTTCTGCAGGTGGCTATGAACATGCCACCCACTTGCTTGTAACCTGCTTATTCATTAAAACACCTGCAACACTGCAGTGAGGTCCAATGTGTATTGCAGCACATTTGCTGTTGCAGGTACCTTTTGGATGGAACAAATGTCTGTTGCTCCTGGATTAACTCTCATCAGGAGGCAGACTCAATAGGCTGCAAAGCTTTGCGCAGTTCACAAGGTATTTCCAAGAAAAATCCTTTTAAAAATTGCAAAATTATTAGACACATTGTCAACCAGATGCAGTTCCTACTATGAGAGTTAAGGTGAGTTGGGATATGAAGGATGGATGCATGCAAGATATTTGCTAAGTTATTGCATCATGCCTCCAAGTTCACATAGTAAGTCCAAGAACCATTTCATCATACAGTATCACATTTCTCATGATTTCCTTTCTGTTCTGGTCCTCGGTTCTGCAACGGCCCTTACAAAGAGCACCCCACTGAAGCCCACGTAGCTACCCCATCCCAGTAACCCCCACTTAACATTTTTGGGACACTAAGGGCAATTTAGCATGGCCAATCCACCTAACCCGCACATCTTTGGACTGTGGGATGAAACCGGAGCACCCGGAGGAAACCCACACAGACACGGGGAGAACATGCAGACTCCGCACAGACAGTGGCCCAGCCATGAATCGAACCTGGGACCCTGGAGCTGTGAAGCAACCGTGCTAACCACTATGCTACCGTGCTGCCCATGAGAGCAAAGGAAATTTAATTTGCCTTGTTCTGGTAAAGAGTGCAAATGGTAAGAAAAGGATGGTTTATTCAATTGATAGTTGAAAAGAAAAAAGGTAGAGTCTTAAATCAGATGGGGAACGTCAGTAAATACACTTACATGCAGTTGCAGATTGGAGAAGGAGGTGTCTTGAATACACTTATCTGGTTCTAACCAATGAATACATAACTGGGAGAAGACTGGGGCATTAATTACACAGAGAAAAACAGTAAAAATATGGAGAAAGATGGTGCAAAGCAAACAGCATTTTTAATTCAATCCTTTACTTTCATTTATCCAGTGATACTTCAGCTCTCTTTGTGTACATGTATCCAAGACAGCCAGGGCTGAATTGCTCAGGGGGTGCGATCCCATCTTCACATTGAGGATACCCTCCATCATTTTGTGTGGCACTACCACCGTGCTAAATGGGATAGACTTCGAACAGATCTGGCAACTCAAGACTGAACATTCATGAGGCGCTGTGAGCTATAGCAGCAGCAGAATTGTATTCAACCACAATCTGCAACCTCATGGCCTGCTATATCCTCCACTCTACCATTCCCACCAAGCCAACGGATCAACCCTGGTTCAATGAAGTGTGCAGGAGGGCATGCCAAGAGCAACATCAGGCATACGGAAAAATGAGGTATCAACCTGATGAAGTTACAACTCAGGAGTTCTTGTGTGCCATAAGCAGCAAGTAATAGACAGAGCTAAACAATTCCACAATGAACCCATCAGATCTAAGCTCTGCAGTCCTGCCACATTCAGCCGTAAATGGTGATGGACAATTTAACAACTCACTGAAGGAGGAGGCTCCACAAATATTCCCATCCTCAGTGATGGAGGAGCCTGGCACATATGTGCAAAGGACAAGGCTGAGGCATTTGTAACAATCTTCAGCCAGAAGTGCCAAGTGAATGGTTCATCTCGGTCGCTTACGAAGGTCCCCAGCATCACAGACGTCAGTCTTCAGCAAATATGATTCACTCCACGTGATATTGGATTGGACTGGATTTGTTTATTGTCACGTGTACCGAGGTACAGTGAAAAGTATTTTTCTGCAAGCAGCTCAACAGATCATTAAGTACATGAAAAGAAAAGGAAATAAAAGAAAATACATAATAGGGCAACACAAGGTACACAATGTAACTACATAAGCACCGGCATTGGATGAAGGACACAGGGGTGTAGTGTTAATGAGGTCAGTCCACAAGAGGTCATTTAGGAGTCTGGTAATAGCGGAGAAGAAGCTGTTTTTGAGCCTGTTCGTGCGTGTTTTCAGACTTTCGTATCTCCTGCCCGATGGAAGAAGTTGCAAGAGTGAGTAAGCCGGGTGGGAGGGGTCTTTGATTATGCTGCCTGCTTTCCCCAGGCAGCGGGAGGTGTAGATGGAGTCAATGGATGGGAGGTAGGTTCGTGTGATGGACTGGGCTGTGTTCACGACTCTGAAGTTTCTTGCGGTCTTGGGCCGAGCAGTTGCCATACCAGGCTGTGATGCAGCCAGATAGGATGCTTTCTGTAAAAGTTGGTAAGAGCTAATGTGGTGATATGCATCACTATAGATACACAAGTGGTTAATGTAAGTACACGTAGACTAGCTAGACACTAGAGGGAGCACCAGAGACATGACACACAGACACTCAACCAATAGGTCAGTAAGATAGGACACGACCAATGGGAATTCACGATACACACAGAGGTGACACTACCACAGGGAGGCATTACACCAACCCATACATGGGTTGTATATATATATAAAGGACACAGCACACATGATCTGGGCCTTTCCAGTGGAGACACTCAGTGAGTACAGACACGGGGTTGATTCAATATGACACCCACCACGTGGATTGTAGCAGACTAGTTTGTCAGTCTGAGTAGCTATAGAAGGATTAACAGTAGTGGTGAACCCGAGTAGGAGAATTGTAAATAGTTCAATAAATGTATTGAAGTTATCTCCACGCCTGAACCTTCCTTTGTCAGAGTGCACATCAAGGATGCCGCTTATGCTACGCCAAGAGCATAACAAGACAGTGGACATGCTGAATTTCCTTAGTTTCCCGAGGAAGTTAAGGCGCTGTTGTGGTTTCTTGGTGGTAGCGTCGACGTGGGTGGACCAGGACAGATTTTTGGTCATGTGTAGCCCTAGGAATTTGAAACTGCTAACCATCTCCACCTCAGCCCCATTGATGCTGACAGGGGTGTGTACAGTATTTTGCTTTCTGAACTTACTGACCAGCTCTTTCATTTTGCTGGCACTGAGGGAGAGATTGTTGTCGTTACACCACTCCACTAGGTTATCTATTTCCCTCCTATATTCTGACTTGTCGTTATTCGAGATCCGGCCCACTATGGTCGTATCGTCAACAAACTTGTAGATGGAGTTGGATCCAAATTTTGCCACACAGGCGTTTGTGTACAGGGAGTAGAGTAGGGGGCTAAGTACACAGCCTTGCGGGGCTCCAGAATTGAGGACTATTGTGGAGGAGGTGTTGTTGTTTATTCTTACTGATTGTAGTCTGTGTGTCAGAAAATCGAGCATCCAGTTGCATAGTGAGGAGCCAAATCCTAGGTTTTGGTGCTTTGATATGCACTTGGCTGGGATTATGGTGTTGAAAGCGGAGCTGTAATCAATATATAGGAGTCTGATGTAGGAGTCTTTGTTGTCGAGATGCTCCAGGGATGAGTGTAGGGCCAAGGAGATGGTGTCTGCTGTGGACCGGTTATGGCAGTATGTGAATTGCAGTGGATCAAGGCGTTCTGGGAGTATGGAGATGATGCGCTTCATGACCAACCTCTCGAAGCACTTCATTAAGACTGAAGTCAGGGCCACCGGACGGTAGTCATTGAGGCATGATGCCTTGTTCTTCTTTGGCACCGGTATGATGGTGGTCTTCTTGAAGCAGGTGGGGACCTCGGAGCGGAATAGGGACAGGTTAAAGATGTCTGCAAACACATCTGCCAGCTGGTCCGCGCAAGCTCTGAGTGCACGACCAGGGATCCCATCCTGATCCGTCGCCTTCCGAGGGTTCACTTTCAGGAAAGCCCATCTGATTTCGGAAGCTGTGATGGTGGATATGCGTGTGTTATGGGTTGCTGGGGCACACGACAGCAGATCGTTGGTTTCCTGATCGAACCGAGCATAGAATGCATCAATGCAAATCCACAACCACTGCCATCTAGAAGGACAAGACCAGCAAATGCCTGGGAATTCCATCACCTGGAGGTTCCCCTCCAAGTCATTCACCACCCTGACTTGTAAATAAACACATGTGGAGTATCTAAATATTATTGAACTTTGTGTAATGGCCATTTTGAAATCTTTCGTAATGTTCTTTTGAATTTTACAAATAAAGTATATTTTTGCAAAAAAATCCATACATGGCCTCAGATGTCAGAATTATTTTGCAGGATCCATGTTGGGATGAATGAGGGAGACATTGATGGCCCTCGGTTCGTCACCTGTAGGTCATCTCCAGTTAAATGACGGACTCCAGTCTTAATAAGATGGACAGTCTGCAATCAGTTACACAGCAACAGCAGCATCACCTTTCCCTCATTAAAGGCCGGAATTGACTACCCACTGTTGCCGTGCGGGTTACTTCTGCATTGATTCCATCTCTAGCATGATGACTCCGAGGCAAGAATGTGTCAGGTGGCGAACCCAATGGGCTATTTTACAACTTCCCTCGCAGTCCCACCCTTTTTCACCCTCTCACACCTACATCGGTGAAGGGCTGGGAAACATTCAGCCACCTATATTTCATAAATGCAATGACTGTTAGTGAAAGCTTGAAAATGAGCTTACCGGAGACAATAAAGTCGGCTGCGTTATGCATATTAGAATGATAGAACTAAAAATAACCTTTGTAATCCAATTCTAGGGACAGTGCTGACTCATTAAAAGGGTTCTGGGCAGCATTGATTCCTGAAACAGCAGAGATCAGCTTGTTCCAGGGATTCTGCCAAAGTTGGCCAGTTTGATGCCCTTGGCATGCTCACCCTCAAGTAGAGGCTAAATTCTGCAGCAGTGCAAAATTTTGCAACATGTTTTTCTAACTATTACAATGTTATAGAATTTTTCTTTTGAAATGAAAATGTATCAAATCCACAGCATGCACGCCAATGAGTTAGAAGACTTGGATTCATGCCCATAATCCTTTTACTTTCAGGTTTCTATGTCTTGACAGTGCTGATCCCAACTTGCTGTTTAATAACCATTTACTTTGGGCATGACCCTGTGGGCTCCGATTTGCGGCAACCGCAGGTTTGTCCCGGCTGGGTTGGATTCTCAGTTTAGGGACTGGGGCGGATGGGGTTAGAGTATTACAGGGACCTGTATATTGGGAGGAGGTTTGCGAAGTTGGAGGCAATGTATCAATTACAAAGGGGAATGGGTTCCAGTACCTGCAAGTTAGGTACTTCATGAGAAAGGAACTGGCCTTGTACCCGAAACTACCACCCACAGCACTATAGGATAAGGTTCTGTCCGAGGAGGAGGTGGGAGAGGGCAGAGTGTCGTACAAATATGAGCAGTTGATGGAGAGAGAGAGAGAGTTTCCATGGAGGTTGTAAGGTGCAGGCGGAGGAGGAGATGGAAGGATTTTGAGGCTGAGATATGGAGTGAAGCGGTGTGGAGGGTGAATTCATCCTCGTCGTGTGCGAGACGGAGTCCCATTAAGGACACACATGACTGTTTCCAGGATGAGCCAGTTCTTTGCAGAATTGGAGGATAGAAGTGGGCAGTGAGGGGGCTCGGCAAACCCTGTCCATATGTTTTGAGCATGTTCGAGACTGGAGGAGTTTTGGTAAGTGTTTGCAGACACAATGTAAAAGATTCTGGGAGTGAAGGTGGTTCCGAGCCCATGGGTGGCGATATTTAGAGTGTTGGCAATATTGCTCGAGTGGCAGGACTTGGAGCTGCCTCGGGCAGGGCTATGTGTGAGTGATCTGGCAGAGTTTCTGCAACTTGAGAAAATAAAGTTTGTTATCAGAGCTTTGGAAGAAGGGTTCTTCTTGAGGTGAAGGCTGTCATTCGACTTCTTTAAGGAGTGGTAAAATGTCAGCGGGGTGGGATGAGGGAGTTTCCTTTCTTTTGTTTGGAGTTCATTCTGATAAAAGAAAAAGAGGGCGATGTCTGGAGGGAGGAGAGTGACAGTTTGGTTATGGTTATTGCATGTCTTTTGGTGCTGTTGCTGTTTCTCTTTGATTTGAATATATGTGAAAATGCCTTTAATAAAAATATATTTTAAAAAATAAACACTTACTTTGGCTGTCCTCTCAACGTTACACCCTACCAATGGGCAGAATCTGATCACAAAATGGCAAAGTGTCAGTTCCGGTGAGAAAAATGGTACGAATTCCATCAATGTTGTCAGCAGGAAATCTCACCGAATATTGAGCCTCTTAAACAAAAGCTTTTCATCGCACCTGAATCACTCCTTGCCATTGGCGGCCTCTCAATGATTCGCTCGCCCTGGGGAAACTTAATCACTGCATGATGAATCATTGCAATCAGTGGTGAGATCCCTTTAAATGCCTCTCCAGCACTTGTTCCAGATCCAATTGAGGGGATGGCAACCAGGAAGCCTGCTCCAAGATATCCAGACGGGACTCCTGGATGGAGTCCAGCATAGGCAGGACCTCCTGTATCTGAATTCCAGAAAGCGTCCCTCCAGTAAGGTGAGCACCCCTGCCTGGGAGGGTATTGCTGCTTTAGTAAGTGCCAGTTCCCTACAGAAGAGGTCAGGGCAACAGTGCCAGAAAAAAAAATGACCTCCTTTGCGTGGCTCGGGCAAGTCTGCCACCTGCAGTCTCTCGCTGCATCCCCTCATCGTTGCTCGCACCTCCAAGGCAGCTCATGGGTTGTGCAACTGTCATAAGGCCCCATTCCCCTCCCACAAGTCCCATTGGTATCCCCCCAGTTTCTACTCAGCTCCTCACATCTCCAGTTCCATGCATACCACTCCTCAACCATCTGAACTGGCAAGGACGCTACAATTTCCCCATCTGTCTCTCCGCAGGACAAAATAGAGCACAACAGGCATGAGAGGGCACAGCCAACCAGTCATGTGAGATCACCACACCCTCACTCCACATGAGGAAAGAACCCTTGAGCTGGCCAGGGAGGTACAAGACTATACCTGTGCGGATGGCAAAGTGGGGGCTGCAAGCAAAAGTGAGAACCCAAAGGACACTAAGACATTCCTCAAACTTACGTGAGTAAACATCTCACTTCATGTATCCCCATGATGTACGAATGCCATCTCCCTTGCAGGGCAATCAGACGAGTAGGCAGGACCATCCTCGCACTGAGCCCCTGGCCAATGACGTGCCCCTGGGTCTGATCACCCCAGAGCTGCTGGAACTGCAAAGGCAGAGTCACAAGGATCAGGAAGGGATGACAGCATTTCCCCTTAGACTGCAAAGCTGACAGGAGAAGTTCCCTCACCTTCTGTCCGAGGAGATGGCGCTGTCACTCCAACACAATGAGATCAACACTGCAGGAGGTGAACTCCATGGTGGGGGATGTCCACTACATGGCTCAGCTTTAAACCTTCATGGCTGAGGGAATGAGCTCCATGGTACAGGGCTGCAACTGCATGGGGCAGGCAGGTGGGAATCAACGAGTTTCTGCCCTAGAGGATGGTGGGCTTCTGGATCTCTCTCTAGCTGGCCCTCTGTGCCATGGAGGACGACAAGGCATATGTGAGTGAGGACTCAACTCAAAGTCCTTACAATTCTCTACCATTAGCCAGTGCATACTGCCTCCTGCCCCATTAACCAAGTCTGTCCCTTCACAGACACAAGTGAAGTCGTCTTTGCTGGGCACCTCACTGCAGGATCAAAACCCCATACTTCTTTGCCTAAAAGCATCTCAGTTGGCAGAGCAGGGATCTAAACAGCCTCCATCTACTTGTTTCAAGCCACAAGATTGTGTCATGTATAAACGATAGGAAGGGGAAGACTAAAGTTATCTATTTACACAAGGTTATGCATATGGATGTTTGATCAAAAGTCATGGTGTGAAATTTCTGTTCTTTAGTAGAGTCACATATGTGTTATTTTTTTTTGCGCTTGCATGTTTTGCCCATTCTTGGTTGCAATTTGACTTTCAAGTTCATAGAACATAGAACATTGAACATACAGTGCAGAAGGAGGCCATTCAGCTCATCGAGTCTGCACCGACCCACTTAAGCCCTCCCTTTCACCCTATCCCTGTAACCCAATAACCCCTCCTAACCTTTTTGGTCACTAAGGGCATTTTATCATGGCCAATCCACCTAACCTGCACGTCTTTGAACTATGGGAGGAAACTGGAGCACCCGGAAGAAACCCACGCAGACACGGGGAGAACATGCAGACTCCACACACAGTGACCCAGCAGGGAATCAGCGGTGTGAGAATCAGCGAGGACAGCGGTGAGGACAGGGCGCGATTCAGTGTGAGAATCAGCGAGAACAGCCGCGAAGGGACAGGGCGGAGATTCAGGGTGAGAATCAGTGAGAACAGGGGTGAGGGACAGGGCGGAGATTCAGTGTGAGAATCAGTGAGAACAGCCGCGAGGGACCGGGCGGGGATTCAGTGTGAGAATCAGCGAGAACAGGGGTGAGGGACAGGGTGCGATTCAGTGTGAGAATCAGCGAGAACAGCGGTGAGGGACAGGGCGGGGAGTCAGTGTGAGAATCAGCGAGAACAGCGGTGAGGGACAGGGCAGGGAGTCAGTGTGAGAATCAGTGAGAACAGGGGTGAGGGACAGGGCGGAGATTCAGTGTGAGAATCAGTGAGAACAGCCGCGAGGGACCGGGCGGGGAGTCAGTGTGAGAACAGCGAGAACAGCGGTGAGGGACAGGGCAGGGAGTCAGTGTGAGAATCAGCGAGAACAGCGGTGAGGGACAGGGTGGGGAGTCAGTGTGAGAACAGCGAGAACAGCGGTGAGGGACAGGGCGGGGAGTCAGTGTGAGAATCAGCGAGAACAGGGGTGAGGGACAGGGCGGGGATTCAGTGTGCGAATCAGCGAGAACAGGGGTGAGGGACAGGGGGGGATTCAGTGTGAGAAACAGCGAGAACAGGGGTGAGGGACAGGGCAGGGAGTCAGTGTGAGAATCAGCGAGAACAGCGGTGAGGGACAGGGCGGGGAGTCAGTGTGAGAACAGCGAGAACCGCGGTGAGGGACAGGGCGGGGATTCAGTGTGAGAAACAGCGAGAACAGGGGTGAGGGACCGGGCGGGGATTCAGTGTGAGAATCAGCGAGAACAGGGGTGAGGGACAGGGCGGAGATTCAGTGTGAGAACAACGAGAACAGCGGTGAGGGACCGGGCAGAGATTCAGTGTGAGAACAGCGAGAACAGGGGTGAGGGACCGGGCGGGGATTCAGTGTGAGAATCAGCGAGAACAGGGGTGAGGGACCGGGCGGAGATTCAGTGTGAGAACAGTGAGAACAGCGGTGAGGGACCGGGCAGAGATTCAGTGTGAGAACAGCGAGAACAGGGGTGAGGGACCGGGCGGGGATTCAGTGTGAGAATCAGCGAGAACAGGGGTGAGGGACAAGGCGGGGATTCAGTGTGAGAATCAGCGTGAACCGCGGTGAGGGACAGGGCAGAGATTCAGTGTGAGAATCAGCGAGAACAGGGGTGAGGGACAGGGCGGGGATTCAGTGTGAGAATCAGCGAAAACAGCAGTGAGGGACCGGGCCCCCGCCGTATCAGTGCGCAGTATCATAGTCGATGAGGTTTAACCGAGGTGCGATTATTGCTTATTGAAAACATTTCCCAATACTTTGCTTTGTTAACTTGAAATATACTTGGCATTGGCAAAATCACGGCTGATGTATT
This sequence comes from Scyliorhinus canicula, assembly GCF_902713615.1. Classification (NCBI taxonomy): domain Eukaryota; kingdom Metazoa; phylum Chordata; class Chondrichthyes; order Carcharhiniformes; family Scyliorhinidae; genus Scyliorhinus; species Scyliorhinus canicula. The sequence goes on along the minus strand of NC_052149.1, from coordinate 205,102,850 downwards.
GTAGCCTTAACTCTACATTCTGCTTATCCCCGATAACCTTTGCCTCCTTTATTAATCAAGGATCTAGCTACCACTGCCTTAAAGAAAGTCATTAATCCTGACTCCACTGCTGTCTGGGGACAGCGTTCCTAAGGTTTATGAGCATCTGACAGAAATAAATTCTTTTCATTTCCATCTTAAATGGGAGACCACTTAATTTTAAATTGTGTCCCCTAGTTCTAGTCTCTCCCAAAAGGGGAAACATCCTTTCAGACATTCACTTTGTCAAGTCCCCTCAGGATCTTATGTGTTTCAATAAGACGATCTCTCAATCTTCTAACATCAAAATGGATACAAACACAACATGCCCAATCTTTCCTCAGAAGATAATGCATGTAATACCCTCCACGAGTCCCAGGGGTTTGACCCAATTGACTTCCTGTGGGGATCATGGAACACCAGCTCCCCCGCTGAGGGGTAGAGGCCTAACAACGGCCCTCGTTGAATCGGACAGCTAAAAGCCGGCCTGGATTCAAACCGGCATCTTTGGAATGTCTCGGCTGGAATGGGATGCACTGCCCGCTGTGTTGCATTTTTTTAACTGAACAAACCTTTGAGTTTAAGTCTTCTCCGGACTTTAGTTATCAATCGAGTGAACCTCTATTGAACTATTTCTAATGTATTCATATCCTTTCTTCCATAAGGAGACTGAAATTGCACCCTGTATGTTAGTCGTGATCTCACCAAAGTCCTGCACAACAGTAACAAAATATTCTTACTTTTATATTCCATTCCCTTTGCAATAAATGGCGACATTCCATTTGCTTTCCTAATTACTTGCTGTGCCTGCATGTTAACTTTTCCTGATTAATGTACCAGGACACCCAGATCCCTCTGCACCACAGTATTCTGCAATCTCTCGCCATTTAAATAATATGCTGCTATTACATTCTTCCTGCTAAAGTGGACGAATTCGCATTTCCCACATTACACTCCATCTGCAAAATGTTTGCTTGTATCTATGTCCCTTTGCACACTCCTTCTCCTCTTCAAAACTTCTTTACCTACATATCTTTTGTGTCACCAGCAAATTTAGCAACCATACATTTGGTCCCTTCATCCAAATCATTGATGTAAATTATAACTAGTTGAGGCCCCAGCACAGATCCCTATTGGCACTCCACTCTTGCGTCTCGCCAACTAAAAATGATTAATTTTTGCCTACACTTTGTTTTCTGTAGATAAAATCTTCCATCCATGCTAATATGTTGCCTTTTACACCATGAGCTTGTTTTTTTATGGAGTGACCTTTGATACGGCACCTAATCAAATGCCTTCTGGAAATTTAAGTACAGCATATCCGTGGGCAGCACGGTAGCACAGTGGTTAGCACAGTTGCTTCACAGCTCCAGGGTCCCAGGTTCGATTCCCGGCTTGGGTCACTGTCTGTGTGGAGTTTGCACTTTCTCCCCCTGAAAGCATGGGTTTCCTCCAGGTGCTCTGGTTTCCTCCTACAGTCCAAAGATGTGCAGGTTCGGTGGGTTGGCCATTCTAAATTGCCCTTAGTGTCCAGAAAGGTTGGGTGGGGTTACTGAGTTACGGGGATAGGGTGGAGGTGTGGGCTTAGGTAGAGTGCTCTTTCTAAGGGCCGGTGCAGACTCGATGGGCCTAATGACCTCCTTTTGCACTGTCGATTCACAGGTTCCCTTTCATCCATATGCTTGTTACTTCCTCAAAGTACTGATTTCCTTTCACAAAACTATGTTGATTCTGCCTGATTGCATGAGATTTTGAGTGTCCCATTTTTTTTAAATTTAAAAATTTAACCTCTTTAATAATAGATTCCTGCAATTTTCCAAGGTCAGATGTTAAGAGAACTGGCCTGTAGCTTGCTGCTTTCTGTACCCCACAGTTCTTGAACAGGGGAGTCATATTTGCTATTTCCAATCTGATGGGACCTTTCCAGAACCTAGATTAAAACCAATGCATCTACTATTTAAGCAGCCACTTCTTCTAAGATCCTCGAATGAAGTCCATCAGAGCCTGGGGATTTGTCAGCTTTTAGTTCTTTAAAAAAAAATTTCAAATCAAAGGGCAATTTAGTGTGGCCAATCCACCTAACCCTGCACATCTTTTTTTGGATTGTGGGGGTGAGACCCACGCAGCCATGGGGTGAATGTGCAAACTCCACATGGACAATGATCCGGGGCGGGATCGAACCCTGGTCCTCGCCACGGCCTGAGGCAGCAGTGCTAGCCACTGCGTCACCACGTCACCCAAGTCAGCTTTTAGTTCTAATACTTTTTTCAGGAGTGGGTGGACTTTCTGCCAGTGCCCTTTCCCACCCCCCCATAAAATGGCCACCAGTGGAAATGGAGGCAGGACTTCCACCCCCACCGCACAGCGACCAATATTTCTGCCCACCTCAGTTCGGTCCCGATTTGGGATCGCAAAATCTGGTTCCAACTATCTATGGCACACCAGAATTTCTAGCATTAATTTGAGTTATTCATGTTATTAGCCACAGAAGTTTAATTCAAGTGCATAAAATGGCTCAGATCATTCTGTTTTTCCTTGAATTGCTGTTTTGTCTGTATTGCTAATAAGTCATTTATTGTTCTCTGGGAGTGCACACAGCTCAAACTCAGCACTTTTATGTATGGGGTGATCCTGATATATAATCCCTCTCTGTCAGCAAAAGCTGTATCTAACTTAAATATTTATTGGGAAATCAAAAGGCTCATTCCATCACTGCTACTTAATCACATTTAAAATGCAAACATTAAAAAAGATGGTCCAAAATAAATCTATTAAAATTTAATTGGAAGTGTGCTTCATGGAGAATTAAATCCTAGATGAAAAATAATGCTATCTGGGAGCAATTACATAAATAAAAACTGACTGGGGATGTCAGATATATATTCGCCATGTACCTGTTACTAATCTGCTTATGCAACTGGGTCTAAATTGATCCATGGGACTTCATGCACTGAGGATAATGTGATGCACTAACAATGGCAAGAACAGTGTTTGATTGGGCACTAATTACATCGACATAATAATGGACAACATTGAATTTTACAATGAATGGTCACAGAACAGTTTTCGTGAAGCAATTACTTATTTGGCACCACATCCACCATCTTAAACGTTCACTCCCTCCACCACCAATGTTCAATGGCAGCAGTGCATACCATCTCTAAGGTGCAACTCACCAAGGTTCCATTGACAGCACCTTCCAAACCCATGACCTCTACCGCCTCAAAGGACAAGGGCAGCAGATACGTGGGATCACAACCACCCGCAAGTTCCCATCCAAGTCACACATCATCCTGAGTTGGAACTACATTGCCATTTCTGCACTGTCACTGAAGCAAAGTCCTGGAACTCTCTTCCTCACAGCACTTGGGTGTTCCTACACCACATGGATTGCAGCGGTTTAAGAAGGCAGCTCACTAGTTCCTTCTTAAGAGAAATTTGAAATCGGCAATAAATGCTGACCTAGCCAGCAAAGCCTACATCCCATAAACAAATAAAAGAAATGGCATTCGAGTTGCCAGGATATACATCCAGATTATTCTCACTTAGGCATAATCAAACCAAAGCATGAATATTCCCCTGAAAGTCATTCAGAAGCCTCCCAAAACCTAACTGAAGAAATTATTATGAAATTACCTTGGCTTTGAGCTGCACAGTATAGGTAGTTGTATTTGAAAAGATTTAGCCCCCCCCATCTGGTATGGACTCCTCGCTAGCAAACATCTCTACACTCCCCCTGGAAAGGGTATTTTGAAAGAATATAAATTAATCTGATATCCTTTCTCTGTGAAATCAGAGAGCATGCAGACGAAATAATGAATTTGGCACCGAGAACAAGACAGTCAATGACATGACAAAATGAATGCAATATGAATTCGACGTGAAAGGAGCAATTACCATCTGCAACCAGCAGAGGCCTAAGTGTCCATTTTAAAATGTCCTCATCCACCAATAGGCGTTAAGATCGGAACTGCTCTGCAGCGAAAGGGGAAGAAGATAGCGACGGCTGTTAGAGTAAAGTACAAAAATGTTTAATGCCTGAGTTGCCTGGATCCTCAACTGGACTGGATCCAGAGTCCTCAACTGCAAAATGGAACTGTTATTAAGTTTGCAGTATTCACTGCGACGCAGAACACATTCTACAATAAATGCTATCTTGACAGTTGTATAGTTTACTGGTTACAAACTTGGTAATTATACTTCCCAACATAGGATATTCATCATGCAGGAAACCATGCAGTCCTTTATCCAAGTCAAAGGTCCAATAGGTGGATCTATCCTGTTGATTAAATATATTAATAAGAATCTGATCATGTCAGGATGGCATGCCACCAGGCCATTGGACAGCATTAGTTCACCAAAGGGCCAGACAACTCCAGGCACTCATTAACAAGTCAGCTATTGCCCTAACTTGTGTAGAGGTCTTGTGGCATATTGGGTAGTGACCCTGCCTCTGAGCCAGAAGTTCTGCTTTGAGTTCCACCCAGAACCTAGTGGTCAGGGAAGGTGTAATGTATTTATTTTGAGTCTTAGTAGCTGCAGTAAGCACTGTGTCTTAATATATGTATGTCGTCACCAGAAGTGACATCACAGGTCTGTGGCGCAGGAAACAGCCAGAGTGAAGAAGCAGCCTGTGGTGAACGCACCCTGTAAATAAAGCTCCATTACTTGTTGACTCTCCGTGCTTCATCCTGTCAGTTCTCCACAATACACATTACAAAACCTGGCAACGAGGACTTTGAATGGTGCTTGCTATCCATCAGGGGAATAAAAAATTAACAAAAGTAGGGAAAGATGACTTAGGAGAAAAGATCTTGAATGTGCTCTGACACATCGGGCAAGGTGGACGTGATCCTCTGTAGAGCAATTATGGAGCTGGGGATGTTTAAAAAAAGAGACTGAAGCTCAGGTTATTGCCTTGTTTGAATGAGAAATGCAAAGTAGCTGCTGAAAACATGTTGCAAAGTGTGCATATGGGTAACCTCCATTAGGAAGAAAATAGTTGGAGTTTTTGTGCAGTGGGACCCTTTGATTAAATTGGGAAGTAATGGGGCTCCTATACTAAACGTTATTTTGCACAGGCGAACAAAAAAGCAGAAGATATTAGGTTTCCCATGTTCTTGAGCATGATGGGGAAAAAAATGCCTATTTGCCTCAATCGTTAGTGCAACCATAGAAGCCAGGCACTAAATCATATGGAGAAATTGTAGCGATCCTGCAAGCACACTATTTGTCGAAGCCTTTGGTGTTTGCAGAGTATTTCAGATTCCATGAGAATCAATTGTGCAATTTGTGGCTGTATTAAAAAGACTGACTGTGAGTTCAGTGATGTGCTGAAATACAGAATCGGTTGGTAACTTACCCTGAAAAAGGCCTTGGAAATTTCTGTTTCAATGGAGCTGGCTGCTAAAGAAGCCCAGCAACTGGGTTTGAATACTCGGATACAAAATGTCGGCTGAATCGACACCGCAGAGTTTTGAAACTCAAACATGTTACCGATGTGCAAAGTCAGGGCATTCAGCTGTGGAATGCTGGTGCAAGGACATAGTATGCAATAGCTGTGGAAAAAAAGGTCATATAAAGAGCATGCCTGCTGAAAGAAAAAGCAAGCTTCAAGCAAAAATAATAAGAAGCCAGAGCAAACCAAAACAGCATGTAGGCAGAAGAAAAGAAGAAGTGTTCATGCTGTGCAAAAGGGTGGAGAAAAATGAGATGGCTCGCAGACTAAAGAAAAATTGTCACTGAATGTGCTTGCCATTGCTGGTGCTATGCCTAGATACTGGATCACTCCGCTGCTGGATGGACAAGCAGTAAGGATGGAAGGTGTCACTGGGGCGGCAGTCTCACTGGTGCCAGAGATTGTCTATCAGGAAAAGTTCAGACACATGGACTTGAAACCTTCAAGAAGTGTTGATGACATACACTGGTGAAGCAGTTACATTGGAGGGCCGCATTGACATAGTTGTGTAGCTTAACAGGCAAATACTAGATTCATCTTAACATGTAATCAAGAGCAATTATCCAGCATTGATGGATCGAACATGGTTACAAAGGATTCAACTGAACTGGGCCAAAGTCAACCTGATGACTAATGAAGCGTTAGGCCTTACAAAAACTCTAAAGAAGCACACTATTATGTTTGATGGAGAACTGGGGATTTTGAAAGACACCACAATTAAATTGAAGTTTAAAGAAGGAAGCCAAGCAAAATGCTTGAAGGCAAAGTCTTGCCACATGTTATCAGTCCGAAAATGGTGGCTGACTTGGAATGACTGGTGAAGATGGGAGTCTTGGAACCTGTCAGTATGAGTGACTGGGCTACACTAATAGTACCAGTCATCCAAAAGGATGGATCGTAAGGATTTGAGGAGAGTTCAAAGTCACTGTTAATCCAGTGTTGTGTGCGGAACAATACCCACTACCCCACATTGAGAACCTGTTTGCGGCATTGGCAGGAGGCCAGCATTTTAGCAAAATTGACCGTAACCATGCATACTTACAGATGAATGTGATCCAGAAGTCACAGGAACCTCTGACAATTGTGACATGAAAGCACAACAATGCCTATACTTAGGCAATTAAGGAAATTCGACATGTCCACAATGACTTTTACCAATTTTTACAGATGCACCACAGAAAGCGTTCTATCTGGCTGCATCACAGCCTGGAATGGCAACTGCTCGGCCCAAGACCATAAGAAACGACAGTCATGAACACAGCTCAGTCCATCAAGTAAGCCCGCCTTACATCCATTGACTCTGTCTACACCTCCAGCTGCTCTGGGAAAGCGGACAGCAGAATCAATGATCCTTCACACCCGGGTTATTCTCTTTCCAACCTCTTCCATCGGGCAGAAGATACAAAAGTTTGCCACTAGATTCAAAATCAGCTTCTTCCTTGCTGTTACCAGACTCCTGAATGGCCCTGTTATGGGCTGAACCGATCTTTCTACGCATGTTCTCTACTGTTGTAGCACTATACTCCATATGCTTCACCCAATGTCTATGTTTATGTATTTACATTGTGTATTTATCGTATGTTTTATATTTTCATGTATGGAGCGACCTGCCTGGGCTGTAAGCAGAACAGTACTTTTCACTGTACCTCGGTACACATGACTATAAATCTAAATGTAAATCTATGGACTGAGATTCTGCAAGGACAAGTGCAAGTTCTTCTAGTCTCCCATTGAGTATTTGGTGTGAGTGTTTGGTACATGTGATCAATGCCACTGACCTTCACAAATCTCCTTTTGAAGGTCAAGGCTATCAGAGAGGTGTCTGCACTTCAAAAAGTTAACCAGTTGTGATCCTTCCTAGTATTTTTGAACTATTAAGGAAAAATAGTTCTAAATTTGGCAACCATTTTAAAAACATTACATACCCTGTTGTGCCAAAACAAGAAGTATAAGTGGTCGGTCCAATGCAATAATACTTTTGTGCAAGCCAAAGAAGTGTTGCTCAAATCTGAAGCCCTTACGTAATTTGATGCTACGCTACTCCGACAGTTGGTGAATCCATACAGTTCAGTGTGATGATAGGCAGACTATCATCTGTATATAATATGAGTAGTTCATCGTCACTGTAAATTCGATGATCTATGATCTGCATGAATATCTTCACCTGAAGAAGGAGCCGTGCTCCGAAAGCTCGTGTTTGAAACAAACCTGTTGGACTTTAACCTGGTGTTGTAAGACTTCTTACTGTGCATGAATATTATAAGTTATATGTTTTAGTGATGTAGTTCTAGCATTGGACCAGCAGGTGGGGCGAGTACGGAGTCCCAGGACCCGGATGCACCATGTGTTCCTTCAGAAGGTGTTTGTAAGGAGTTGATAGCAGTCGCACATTAGAGTAGCTCTGTAGTATCTTGATGTAAGTTAGTGTTAGACATTTATTCACAACTGTATTCATCTTAGACATTTTAATTATTCATTAGTGTAGTGTTAGCAATAAATAACTTTGTTTATAAAACAAAGTCTAATGTTCTTTGTTCACATGGCAATATCTAGATTCCACATCAGCCCAATCAAAGATCATTACATGCAGAAGGAGGCCATTTAATCCATCGGATCTGCACCAACCCTCTGAAACAGCATTCTCTTGCCCTATCCCCGTAACCCTGCACATTGATCATGGCCAATCCACCCAAGCTGCACATCATGGACTGTGGGAGAGAACACCCGGTGGAAACCCACACAGACACAGAGAGAACGTGCAAACTCTACACAGACAGACATCCAAGACCGGAATTGAACCCAGGTGAAGCAACAGTGCTAAGCACTGTGCCGACATCTCCTTATGATGTTGAAGTGGTGGTATCCCAGATTATGACCAGGTGTAGAAAGACCTTTGTGTCTTGAGCTTTGAGCAAAGCTTAAAGTAACTATGCACAAATTGAAAGGGAAGCATTGGAGATTATCTTTGGAAAAAAGATTCCACCAATTCATTTAAAAAAATAAATTTAGGGTATCCAATAATTTTTTTTCAATTAAGGGGATATTTGGGTGGCCAGTCCACCTGACCTGCACATTTTTGGGTTGTGGGAGTGAAGCCCACACAGACAGAGACCCGGGACCAGGATCGTACCCGGGACCTCAGTGCCAGATTCCACCAATTCCTGTATGGAAAAAGTTGACGGACCATCGCCCATGTTTTAAAAAAATGTATTTTATGACAAACATGTATTAGAGTATATATGAGAGTAGGTTACAGCCTGGGAAACATTCTTCCCAACAATCAACCATGCAGTCTGTACAGATTTCCCCCCTTTTTTACACCCCCCCCCCCCCCCCCCCCCCCCACCCACCACCACCCCCTTGCGACTTACAACTCCTCAAACATGGTCAAAAACAACCTCCACCTTTTCTCAAACTCCCCTGCTGAGCCCCTTAACTATACTTTATGTTCTCCAACCGCAGGAAGTCGTACAGGTCACCCAACCATGCCGCTACCCCAGTGGTAATGCCGACCACCACTCCAGCAAAATTCGGCACCGTGCAATCAGAGAGGCGAAGGCCATGACATCGGCCGTCCTCCTCTCCATGAGCTCCGGCTTCTCTGAAACCCCAAATATCACCACAAAAGGGTACAGTTCCACCTCCTCCTCCACTACCATGGCTACGTCCACGAATACTCCCGCCCAGAATCTTCCCAATTCGCTGGCCTCCACCCACACCTCTCACACTCGTCTGCTATCCCCTGAAAGAACCCACTCATTCTCGCCAGAGTCGTGTGCACCCTGTGCACCCCCTTAAACTGTATCAGGCTCATCCTCGCGCACGAGGAGGTCCCGTTTACTCTACGCAGCGCCTCATTCCATACTCCTCAATTGAGCTCCCCTCCCAAATCCGCTTCCCATTTCTCCTTGATCATCACCACCCACTCATCTCCCTGCTCCACCAGCCACTTGTATATATCCCCAATTCTTCCCTCCCCTTCCACATCTGGAAGCAGCACTCGCTCCAGCAGGGTGTATCCAGGCAACATAGGGCACCCCCTCCAGAGCTTTCGCGCAAAGTCCCTAACCTGCAGATACCTGAACTCGCTCCCCCTTGGCAGCTCTACCCTAGCCTCTAGCTCCTCCAGACTGGTGACCCTTCCTCCAAATACAAATCCCTCACCTTAACCAATCCCACTTCCCTCCACCTCCTGTAAACACTATCCATCCCCACCTGGCTCAAACCCATGATTCTTGCACAGTGCTGTTAGCACCAACATCCATTCCACCCTTAAATGCCTCCTCAGCTGATTTCATATCTTCACTGTGGACGGCACCACTAGGCTCCCTGAATACCTACTCTGAGCCATTGGCAATGCTGCCATCACCATAGCCCTGAAACTAGACCCCTTACAAGATTCCACCTCCACCCTAACCCACTCTACCCCTTCTCTAACCCACCACCGCCACACTTTGTCCACATTCGCTGCCCAATAATAATGAAGCAAGTTCAGCAACGCCAACCCCCCCTGCTGCCTCTGCCTCTGTAGCAGGGCCCTCCCCACCCTCGACATCTTCCCCGCCCATACAAAGTCCGAGATGATTGTGTCCACTTTCCGAAAAAGGGCCTTTGGAATAAAGATCGGGAGAGATTGAAAGATAAACAAGACCCTCGGCAGAATATTAATTTTCACCACCTGGACCGTCCCTGCCAACATTAAGTGCAGTGTATCCCACCTCCTAAGATCCATTCCCACGCTACCTGAATCCCCAAATACCTAAACCTATCCCTCGCTACCATAAATGGCATCCCCCCTAAATTAACCCGTTGTCCCAGCTCACTCATTGGGAATACCTCGCTTTTCCCTACATTCAGTTTGTACCCCGAGAACCCTCCAAACCTCACCAGCAGGCCAATTATCTCCAATGGATCCGAAACATACAGCAAGAGATCATCAGCATAGAGCGACACCCGATGCTCCCTCTGTCCCCTCATTATCCCCGCCACTCCGCCGACCTCCTGAGAGCCATCGCCAATGGCTCTATGGCCAGCGCAAACAGCAACGGCGACTGTGGGCACCCCTGCCCCGTACACCTGTGTAAGTCAAAGTTTTGTGAGCTCATATCATTCGTCCTCGTCCTTGGTGCCACATACAGCAACCGCACCCGTTCCACCCATCCCGTCCCAAACCCAAACCTTCCCAAAGCCTCGAACAAGTACTGCCACTCCAACCGATCGAATGTCTTCTCCACGTCCATGAACACCACCATCTCCGGTACCAGAGCCCCCGATGGATTCATCACCACATTCAACAGCCATCTTATATTACTCGTGAGTTGCCTGCCCTTCACGAAGCCTGTTTGATTTTCTGCAAAAACAACCCCGGAACACACTCCTCCATCCTCTCCGCCAACAATTTAGCCAATACCTCCACATCCTTGTTCAATAGTAATGGGTTTATACGACCACATTCCACAGGATACTTCCTTTTTTTGCGATTAGTGTGATTGCTGCCTGCGTCATCGTCTCCGGCAACTCCCCCTTCTTCAGTGCTTCATTAAATGCCCCCAACAGATGAGGTGCCAGGTCCGTTGCAAATTCCTTATAAAATTCCGCGGGTACCCATCTGGCCCAGGGACCTTTCCCGGCTTCAGACCCCTGATACTATCCAGCACCTCCCTCAGCCCCAGGAGCTCCTTCAATGCCTGCCTCTTTGCTTCCTCCACCTGGGGGAATTCCAGCCCATCCAGAAACCGCCCCATGTACCCCTCCTCTCCCCCCTGGGTCCGCCTCGTAAAGTCCCTGGCAGTATTCCCTAAATGCCTCATTTATCTTCCCTGGCTCCGACACCATATCCCCAGCCTCAGTCCGTATCTTCAATATTTCCTTGGACGGAGCCTGCTTCCGCAGCTAGTGTGCCAGCATGCGGCTCGCTTCTCCCCATACTCATATTGCACCCCTCTCGCCCTCCCCGTTGTCAGCCTGTCAAACTGCCCCTGCGACGTTTAGCCTCCGTGCCAATCCCTCCACGATGGGCACCCTTGAATATTCCCTGTCCACCTCCACTATCGCGCTCACTAGATGGTCATGTTCTGCCCTCCTTGCCTTATCCGCACGAACCGTAAACAAAATTATTTCTCCCCGGACCACTGTCTTCAGTGCTTCTCAAAAAATAACCGAAGGTTATTAATCGCCGGCCGCACCTTATCACAAAAACCTCCATCCGGCCTCTGCCCACGTCATGTTCTAAACTGAATCTCTAGGCAATGGGGTGCATGGTCCAAAATAACTATCCCCGCATACTCTGCCCCCTCCACCCCAACCAAAATCTCCTGACTCACTACGAAGTAGTCAATCCTTGAATATACCTTATGGACGTGTGAAAAGAAGGAATACTCCTTTCTCCCTGTGTTCTGAAAATGCCATGGGTCCACCATACCCATCCTCTCCATAATGCCCCCACCCCCACGCCCCAGATCCCTCGCCATTCGTAACCTACCCATCGACCTGGGGCTTGACCTATCCATGCTCGGCTCCCGGACACAATTCAAATCTCCTCCCGTGATGAACTGGTGCGTGGCCAAATCCGGGATTGCTGCCAGCAAGCCCTCATAAAATCCGCATCATCCCAATTTGGGACATACACATTTACCAACACTACCGGTGCCCCTTCCAATACCCCAGTCACAATAACATATCTCCCACCCAATCCCTTGCCTCCTTCACACTCACAAATCCCATGTTTTTGCTCATTAAAATCACCACTCCCCTTGATTTCAAATCAAACTGAATGAAAAACCTGCCTGCCCCGCCCCTTCCTTAAACTTACCTGGTCCTTCACATGGAGGTGTGTCTCCTGCAAAATGACCACTCCTGCTTTCAGGCTTCTGAGGTGCGCGAACACCCATGACCTTTTAACCGGCCCATTCAGTCCCCGGACATTCCATGTTACCAGCCTTACCGGAGGCTGACACCTCTAATCCCCTCTACCATCTGTCATCTTCCCTACTTAATTACTGCCCCATTAATTCCACCCTATAGCTAGAATCATAGAATCATAGAATTTACAGCGCAGGAGGCCATTCGGCCATCGAGTCTGCACCCTACTCAAGCCCACATATCCAGCCTATCCCTGTAACCCAACAACCCCCAATTAACCTTTTTGGACACTAAGGGACAATTTTATCATGGCCAATCCACCTAACCCGCACATCTTTGGACTGTGGGAGGAAACCGGAGCACCCGGAGGAAACCCACGCAGACATGGGGAGAATGTGCAGACTCTGCACAGACAATGAGCGAAGCTGGGAATTGAGCCTGGGACCCTGGAGCTGTGAAGCAATTATGCTAACCACTATGCTACCGTGCTGCCCAATCCCAGATGGCCCTTCTCTGCTCCTGACCATGTCATCTCTCACCCTCTGCCACATTGCATCAATCTCCCCTACTTACCCCTCCCCCCGCCCATCCTCCCCCACTTCCCCCTCCCCCGGCCACCCCTCTCGGCCTTCTGGACAATTGTCCATTAACGACAATTTTTGGACCACACTCAGGAATTCCATCACTTGCAGGAAATAGAATGCAAAGATGGACATTGCTTTTGTTTGCACATACTTATACCATCAAATTCAACAGTCAAGTCTCCAATGTAATGCAGATGGACTTTCACGATTGCCACTACAAAGTAATTCATCAGCAAGTAGTTCATCAAACGACTCGAGGGAAAGTGTCTTCTACTTTGAACAGATAGACAGTCCGTCTGTCACTTCAGGACAAGTGAAGATGTACACTCGGAGTGATCCGATACTATCTGAAGTAATGGATATAGTACTAACAGCCAACACCTCAGTACCAAAACCTGACTTGAAACAGTATTCAACGAGAGATTGGAACTGTCGGTACAGTGAGGATGTCTTTTTTGGAGTGTTAGAGTGATCATTCCACCACCATTGAGAAGTTAAATAAATTGCTCAAGGGCCATTGCAGATTTGTGTGTATGAAAGAAATAGCAAGGAGTTATTTCTGGTAGCCTGGATTGGATGTGGAGATTGAAGAGAAAGCTGGAATATGTTCCTCATGTGTGAATGTACAAACCCTGCCACCTTTAGCACCACTACATCCTTGGGAATGTCTGGAAGAGGCTTGGTAACGGGTGCACGTTGACTTTGCTGAACCTTCTGAAGGACATATGTTCTTAGTAACCATCCATGCTCATTCAAAATGGCCAGAAGTCACCAACTTAATCACAAAAGACAATCAAGAGGCTAAAAGTCTTTAGTACGTTTGGATTCCATGAGTATTTGGCAAGCGATAACAGACCTCCATTTTCTACCAAGAATTCAAACGTTTATTGCGTGAGAATGGTGTTCAACATATTAGATCTGCACCGTACCATCCTGCTATGTACGGACTAGCAGAACTTTTAATTCAAATCATGAAACATGCATTGAGAGCAACCGGGGAACAATGTTCGCTGATCAAATGCCTTAATCAATCCTGACTGATGTATAGGAATACCGTTTATTCAACGACTAGCTATTGACCACAAACTGAACTGGACTAACTATATAAATACTGTGGCTAGAACAGTAGGTCAGAGGCTAGGAATCTTGTGGCAAGTAATTCACCTCCTGATTCCCCAAAACCTGTCCACCACCTGCAAGGCACAAATCTTCCCCATTTGTTTGGATGAGTGCAGCTCCAACAACACCAACAGATTTGACACCATCCAGAACAAAGCAGCCCACTTGACTGGAATCCCTTCCACAAACATTCACTCCCTCCACCACCGATGCATAGTAGCAGCAGTGTCAACCATTTACAAGTTGCACTGCAGGACTCCACCAAGGCTCATTAGGCAGCATCTTCCAAAACTCACAACCACTACCATCTAGAATGACAAGGGAAAGCAGATATATGAGAACACCACCACCCCTTGAAATTTCCCTTCAAGTCCCCGGAATGCAGGACTTGCAAAACGAGGAGCAATTGAGGAATTTGGATCTGTACTCGGTGAAGTTTAGAAGGATGAGGGGGGATCTCATTTATACTTATAGAATATTGAGAGGCCACGATATAGTGAATGTAGAGAGGATGTTTCCACTAGTAGGAGCAACCAGAATTTGAGGGCACAGCCTCGGACTGAAGAGTTGATACTTTAAAACAAAGATGAGGAGCCAGAGCATGGTGAATCTGTGGAATTCTTTGCCGCAGAAGGCTGTGGAGGCCAAATCACTGAGTGTCTTTAAGACAAAGATAGGTTCTTGATTATTAAGGGGATCAGGGGTTATGGGGAGAAGGCAAGATAATGGGGATGAGAAACATATCAGCCATGATTGAATGGCGGAGCAGACTTGATGGCCGAATGGCTTAATTCTGGCCCTATGTCTTATGGTCTTAAGTCACCTGACATGGAAATACATTGCCATTCCTTCACTGTTGCTGGGTCAAATTCCTAGGACTCCCTAACAGCACAGTGGGTGTGCCTACACCACATGGGCCGCAGTGGTTCAAGAAGGCAGCTCATCACTACCTTCTCAAGGGCAATTAGGGATGGGCAACAAATGCTGGCCTAGCCAGCGAAGTCCACATCTGGTGGAAAATGAATTTAAAAACAATTTCTACTGATGTATAGGAATACCGCTCATTAAACAATTAAAAACTCTCCGGTATTATTAATGATGAAGAGACAACTACTTTCAGCATTTGACTTGTTGATACCTTCAAAAACAAAATAAATTGTTCAACAGAAACCACAAGGACAGATAGAACAGTGGGAAAGTAAAGCAAAAACATTGCTGGCTGGATTTTCAACAGCAGTGTTGAAAAAAACAGCATAACCTTCTCAGGGTGGCCAGGGTGAGTAGGCCGCAATATGCCCTTGGCAGTAGCCCCTGACCCACAGGCATGTCAATACACACAAGGCCTCATGTGGTGCCTCCTTCACACCGCCTCCTCGGCCTGTTGGGCAGTCAACTCTCCGTCCTCACCGGCTGCCTCCTGTTCCTCTAGGTCAGGCTCAGCTGCTGCATGGTCCTCCTCC
This sequence comes from Scyliorhinus canicula, assembly GCF_902713615.1. Classification (NCBI taxonomy): domain Eukaryota; kingdom Metazoa; phylum Chordata; class Chondrichthyes; order Carcharhiniformes; family Scyliorhinidae; genus Scyliorhinus; species Scyliorhinus canicula. The sequence goes on along the minus strand of NC_052149.1, from coordinate 205,087,350 downwards.
TCGACAGCTCCAGCTCATACAGCCACACTGCATCCCCCCAAGGCTGCGGCGACTAGGAGGAAGGCCACCATTCCTGGTTGAATTCCAGTATCCATTGTCTGCAGGGGGTGAAAGGCCGACATGTTAGCATGGTGCATACCCCCATGACCCAACAGGTCCAACAGGCTACATGATGGCCCCGGTTTGCACTGCGGACACTGCCCCTGCATGTCCCCCTCACCCCCCCATCCCATCTCCGCACAACTGGCCCCCTTGGTGCCCAGTACCGGGGGAGGGGGAGGGGGGGGCCTCTGGCCCAAGCCAGCAATATACCTCCATCCTGCGCCCCCATTTTGGGACTACTCTGAGAATTGCCCTTGGGTGAGCCACGTGTTGCCCCACCGGTGGGTAACGGCCAGTTGTTGAAGGATGTGGTATGGCAGAGGATGGGATGCGGGGTGTTATGGCGGAGGCTGGGGTGCAATGGGTGGTCGGGTGGGATCGTCCATACAACTGGAGGCACTCTGCAGAACCACGGGCCACAGTGGGTGGTCAGTGGTGAGGGCAGCAAGATGGCTGTCTTGCAGGCAGCGACAATGGTGGTCCGTGCCTGAATGCCCCGGTCCCATAGGGGACACCCCAGCCCCATGGCTTGTCCCGTGGACATCACCCCCACCCCCCTGGCCCTGGCAGGACGCTACACTGACCCCCTCCCCTCACAAGCCAGTGTCAGGACCGGCAGCCCTTAATCACGTCTCTGTGTGTCCTGGCTCCTTTCTCTCCCTCATCCGCCATGGCACCTGTTTCACGATTTTTAAAAGCACAAGTGAACATTGCCATTGTGAATTCCCCCCGGCGGAGGAGGAGGACCATGGAGGCCCTGGGAAATACCAGGTCAGGCTCACTAATGATATACAAACCATGTTTACTGTACGTGCGGGGTGTGACTCATTGACGCCGCTGTCAAGTCACCGGAGAATTGTGATTTGGTGTGAACCCGGCCCTGGCCATGATTTCGGCGTCAGGACCGATTCTCCACCAAGTCGCATTTCCCAATTTTGCCGTCGGCCGATAGAGAATCCTGCCCTGTGTCTTTCACCAAAGTCAAGGAGCGTTGGCCAGGAATTACTTCATAGAAAAAAATGAGTTCCTGCCACGATCCTTGCATTGGACCTGTCTCATATACTATCCAGACTTGAGGTGATGTCATCTGGAGGAGGCATGTAGACCAGATGTTGGCAGGGAGAACCAATCCACCAGAAATGGAATCTGCTGAAAATTAAAATTCAACTGTGGAAAGTCCTGAGCTGAACCTTCCTACAAACACTGATGATGTTTGTACAAAGATGAAAATGCCAGGAGTTACAAAGAGTGCAAAGAAGCATTTCCCAGAGGCTCGCCATCAACCATTCCAAGAGGGATGACCTCCAAACCATCTGGCTTATTGATTATTGTTATTTGATTATTGTTCATGTTGAACTTGTTTGAAGTTCTTGGGGATGTTTGATTTAAAGGGGGCGGAAATGTTATGTATTTAGAATGGACCTTAGTAGCTGCAGTAAATGGGTGTGTATTAATATTAGCTTGTCAACTTTGGGGATCTCTTTATTGTTGAGGGTTTTCTGTGCTTGGAGGAGCTGGAGGAGGCATTTGAGTTGCCAGGTGGGAATGGGCGATTTTCCCGGAGGTGGCAGCCATTCATCATCTTCTTTGAGAAAAATTAAGCTGTCAGCAGGCGGGAGGGGGGAAAGGCTAGACATGGGAGAGACGAGTAAGGGCAGGAGAACCAACGGAGGGGAGGCTGGGGAAGGTGGCTCTGTTTGTGTAAGCCATGTTGGCTGGGGTCTGTGCTCGGGGTGTTTGCTGGTTACATAGCTGTGTTTTGTTTTTGTTGAAATTTGATGTTTAAAATTGTTAAAATTAAGGGCAGCACGGGGGCGCAGTGGGTTAGCACTGCGGCCTCACGGCGCTGAGGTCCCAGGTTCGATCCCGGCTCTGGGTTACTGTCTGTGTGGAGTTTGCACATTCTCCCCGTGTCTGCGTGGGTTTCGCCCCCACAACCCAAAAATGTGCAAGCTAGGTGGATTGGCCACTCTAAATTGCCCCTTAATTGGAAAAATGATTGGGTACACTAAATTTATAAAAAAAAAAAAAAAAAAATTGTTAAAATTATAAATATCTCAATAAAATATCTTCTAAAAAAAAAATATTGGTATGTCAAAACGTAAGTGACATCACAGGTGGCTAGCATGGGAAACTGCCAGAGTGAAGAAGTAGCCTGTAGTGAACATACTTTGTACATAAAGCTCCGTTACCTTTTGATCCTCCATGCTTCCTAGAACAGTTCTCCATAACAAATAGGTGTATTCGTAACACGGCCAAACAAATTGATTATCAACCTGCAACTCCTTCCAACATATATCAATTATTGATTCTTGATTAATAAGGGGATCAGGGGTTATGGGGGGAAGGCAGGAGATTGGGGATGAGAAAATATCAGCCATGATTGAATGGCGAAGCAGACTCGATGGGCCAAGTGGCCTAATTCTACTCCTATGTCTTATGGCCATATGGTGGTAAGGCCAGGAGAGATACCTGGTCAGCCATATAATGGAAAGTAAGTTAGAGCCTTTACCATCACTAGCTACAGCTCCAGACCATATCATGCATGAAAAAGTGCATGTTACCACAGCAACTCGGATCCCTGAGTGATTTCTCACAAATCACCATTGTCCCTAATGTACAATTAAATAGAGGATGCCATGTTATGTCAAAAAGCTGTGGCCCTGGACTTTGCATTGAGATTAATCGCTTTCAGTACATTAGAAGATTAGAGGGCAGCACGGTAACACAGTGGTTTGCACTGTTGCTTCACAGCACCAGGGTGCTAGTTTTGATTCCCGGATTGGATCACTGTCTGTGCGGGGTCTGCACATTCTACCCGTGTCTGCGTGGGTTTCCTCCGGGTGCTCCGCTTTTCTCCCACAAGTCCCGAAAGACGTGCTAATAGGTAATTTGGACATTCTGAATTCTCCCGCTGTGTACCCGACCATGCGCAGGAATGTGGCGACTCGGGGCTTTTCACAGTAACTTAATTGCTGTGTTAATATAAGCCTACTTGTGACAATAAAGATCATTAAATTATTAAAAGGATTCTGTAAATTATTCAATCAGCTTCAGCAATTGACATTGTTCATGGCATTAACAAAGTGTCGTCACACGAGCTATCAAAATAGTTCAGCCTGATCAAAACAAAACAGATGCCAGACATATTGTAATTCGCAAAAGGTTAGCAGGACTATGATCCAAAAAAGGTTTGGTGGGATTACTGGGTTACAGGGGCAGGGTGGTGGTGTGGATTTAGGTAGGGTGCTCTATCCAAGGGCCAGTGCATACTCGATGGGCCGAATGGCCTCCTTCTGCACTGTAAATTCTATGATTCTGTGATTCTACATTTTAAGATTTAAGATGGTCAAACCATGAGAGATTATCCTAGAAGTATGCTCAGAAATGATTAGTTGCCATAAAACTAAAAGGTGGCATAGTCAACACGGTTTTATAAAAGGGAAATCATTTTTTAAAACATTTTTCCAATTCAGGGGCAACTTAGCATGGCCAATCCACCTACCCTGCACATCTTTGGGTTGTGGGGATGAGACCCACACAGACATGGGGAGAATGTGCAAACGCCACACGGACATTGACCCAGGGCCGGGATCGAACCCAGGTCCTCAGTAACATGAGGCAGCAATTCTAATCACTGCATCATGGTGCCGCCCTGGGGAAATCATTTTTAACTAATTTATTGAAGTTCTTTGAAGGAGTCACATGTGCTGGGGATAAAGGAAACCGGTGGATGTACTGTACTTAGATTTCCGGAAAACTTTTGATAAAGGGCTACATCAAAGGTTATTGTGGAAAATTAAATCTCCTGGTGTAGGAGGTAATATGTTGGCATGGATAGAAAATTAATTCGCCAACAGGAAACAGAGGGTAGGCATAAATGGGCCATTTTCTGGTTGGTAATATGTAACAAGTGGTATGCCAGGGATCTGTGCTGGGGTCTCAACTTTTATGATTTATATAAATGACTTGGTGAAAGGGTCATAGGTATGGTTGCGATATTTTCTGATGGCACAAAGGTAAGTAGGAAAGTAAGTTGTGGTGGGGTCATTAGGAAGCTACTGCATAGTGATAACGTCACTAACCTAGTAATTCAAAGGCCTCAGCTAATGTTCTAGGGACAAAGGTACAAATCTCACCTAGTGGAATTTAAATTCACTTAATAATCTGAAATATATGGCTAATAACAGTAATGGAGACAACAAATCCATTGTTGATTATTGTAAAAAACCATCTGGTTCACTTTAGGGAAGGAAATTTTCCATCCTCACCTGGCCCACATGTGACTCCACAACCGCAGCAATGTAGTTTCCTCTTAATTGCCCTCTGAAATGTTGGGGCAATCCAATCAATTCAAGGGCAGTTAGGGATGGGCAATAAATGATGATCATGTCAAAAACGCCCATATCCCATGGATGAAAAGATAATAAAGATACGGGGTGGGATTCTCCAGACCCCCAGCCATGTTTTCCGGTGCAGTGCACCCCCACCAGCAGCAGGATTCTCCGTCCCCACAGCTGGCCAACAGAGTTTCCCATAGTGGCCACCTCACGCCGCCCGGAAACCCACAGGCATGGGTATGCTGCTGGCAGACTGGAGGGTCCCGCTGACGGAGAATTTCACTGATGTTGTGAGTGAGCAAAGATCTGGAAAATGGAATGTAATGTGGGAAAATGTGGTATTTTCCATTTTAGCAGGAAGAATGAAATAGAAGCGTGCTTTCTGAATGGTGAGAGAAATCAGAGCTCGGAGATGCAGAGTGATCTGGGTGTCCGAGTGCATGAATTGCAAAGGTTAGTATGCAGGTACTACAAGGGGCATCAAATACAAAAGGGAGTTATGCTTCAATTATACAGGGTATTAGCGAGACCACCTCTGAACTAGCTAAACCTCTGGTTTAGCTCACTGGGCTAAATCATTGGATTTAAAGCAGACCCGGCAGGCCAGCAGCACGGTTCGATTCCCGTACCAGCCTCCCCCGGACAGGCGCCGGAATGTGGCGACTAGGGGCTTTTCACAGTAACTTCATTGAAGCCTACTCGTGACAATAAGCGATTTTCATTTTTTCAACTACTGTGTACCGTATTGGTCTCCTTATTTAAGGAAGGATGTAAATGTATTGGAAGAAGTTGAGATAAGATTTACTAGACTATAATAACCTTTATTAGTGTCACAAATACGCTTGTATTAACATGGCAATGAAGTTACTGTGAAAATCCCCGAGCTGCCACACTCCGACATCTGTTCGGGTACACTGGGGGAGAATTCAGAATGTACATTTCATCTGACAAGCAAGTCTTTGTGGACTTTGTGGGAGGAAACCGGAGCTCCCGGAGGAAACCCATTCAGACACAGAGAGAACATGCAGACTCTGCACAGACAGTGACCCAAGCCGGTTATCGAACCCGGGTCCCCACTGGGATGGGCAGGTTGTTTTCTGAGGAAAGGTTGGACCGCTAGGATTGTATTTGTTGGTGTTTAGAAGAGTCAGAGGCGGTTTAATTCTCCCTGTGGGAGAATCTAGAACTAGAGGTCTGTTATAACCTGCCTGAATCCTATTGGCTGGGGACTATTGGTTATCCCATAAATAATTTTATTAAAACTGTAAACATTACAGTTGCACAAGGTCAAACGGTACAAACACTAACCTCGCAGAGAAAAAACTAGATACCCTTGACTCTGTACCAATCTATGGATGGGGCGGGCGGTTAGGGCATTCTGATTATAAAAATGGTAAACAGCACAGTTGTACAAAAACAAACAGTACAAGCACTAAACTTTACGCTGTAGAGATCAGGGCCGGGATTCCCCGAAATCCCGGCCATGTGTTGACGCCGGCGTAAAAACCGGAGTGGTGTATGCCAGCGTCAGGGCCTCCTGGCCCAGTTATTCTCTGGATTTCAGGGGGCTACAACGGCGCAGAGTGCTGTGCGCTGCTCCGGTGCCAAAAGTCGGCCATGTACGGCCGATGCGGGTCCTCGCATGTACGCGACGACCGTCTCCGCGCCGGCGCATGCGCGTGGTTGTGTCTCCGCTCCGGCCCCTGCACAACATGGCGGAGCCCTACAGGGGCCCGGCACGGAGGAACGTAGCCCCCCCCCCGGAGTCAAAATCCCCCCCCCCCCCAACCAGGATGGCCCCCGAAGCCAGACGGCGAGGTCCCGCTGGGTGGGACCACATATGAACCACGGCGGCGGGGCTCGGCAGAACTCGGCGGGCACTCGGCCCATCGGGCGTGGAGAATCGCCACGGGGGCCACTTTCACCGTTTCTCGTGTCCCCCACCTCCAACGACGCTCTGACCTGGCGTGGGCTTGGAGAATCCCGGCCTAGATACACTTGCATCTGTACCAACATAAGGGGGAGGAAGGGGAGGAGGGAAGCGGGGTGGCCGGGAGAGAGGGGAAAGGGGGACGGTGGGGAGGGAGGGAGGGGGGCTGGGTTGGTGGAGTGGGTCCCAATAGGGCACTGCTTGAACTATCCATGGAGGCAGATAAAAAAAAGACTCCTCAATTTTAATGTGACAGATTCCGGGAGCCCTCCAGGGGGGGCGAGAGTGTCAGGCACAAGTGAGCCCTGCACCCCACTGCTGAGAGCCTCGCCTGCGGCCTCTGCTCCCGACATCAGGCAGTTGACAGCCTTCGAACAGTCGCCCTCCGGGCCCGGGTCCTCCATCACACTGAGTGCGGTGGACGACACAGGCCCACCAACTAACCCAGGGCCTGCCTCAATCCCACCATCAGGATCAATGAGAGGCGGGATCTCCTCGGGCTCCTCCCAGGATCCCAGTCCAGAGGGAGATGGTGGTATAGATCCCTACTCTGTCCCCACTGCCCCGACACAACTCCGGAAACAGCTCTAGGATGGTGGCGGAGGTGCCTGAAGACAGTGGTTGGGACAGAGGTCTTTCAAACCATAACCCTCTAAGAACCCAAGAAGCATAGAACATAACAGTGCAGTACAGGCCCTTCGGCCCTCGATGTTGCGCCAACCTGTGAAACCAATCTAAAGTCCATCTACACTATTCCATTATCATCCATACGTTTATCCAATGACCATTTAAATGCCCTTAATGTTGGCGAGTCCAGTACTGTTGCAGGCAGGGCATTCCACGCCCTTACTACTCTCTGAGTAAAGAACTTACCTCTGATATCTGTCCTATATCTATCTCCCCTCAATTTAAAACTGTGTCCCTTCATGCTAGCCATCACCATTTGAGGAAAAAGGCTCTCACTGTCCACCCTATCTAATCCTCTGATCATCTTGTGTGCCTCTATTAAGTCACCTCTTAACCTTCTTCTCTCTAACGAAAACAGCCTCAAATCCCCCAGCTTTTCCTCATAAGATCTTCCCTCCATACCAGGCAACATCCTGGTAAATCTCCTCTGCACCCTTTCCAATGCTTCCACATCCTTCCTATAATGCGGAGACCAGAACTGTACGCAATACTCCAAATGTGGCCACACCAGAGTTTTGTACAACTGCAACAAGACCTCATTGCTCCGAAACTCAATCCCTCTACCAATAAAAGCTAACACACCGTACGCCTTCTTAAAAACCCTATCAACCTGGGTGGCAACTTTCAGGGATCTATGTACATGGACACCGAGATCTCTCTGCTCATCCACACTACCTAGAATCTTACCATTAGCTCAGTACTCTGCATTCCTGTTTCCCTTTCCAAAATTAATCACCTCACACTTTTTTGCATTAAACTCCATTTGCACCTCTCAGCCCAGCTCTGCAGCTTATCTATGTCCGTCTGTAACCTGCAACATCCTTCCGCACTGTCCACAACTCCACCGACTTCAGTGTCATCCGCACATTTACTCACCCATCCTTCTGCGCCCTCCTCTAGGTCATTTATAAAAATGACAAACAGCAGTGGCCCCAAAACAGATCCTTGTGGTACACCACCAGTAACTGAACTCCAGGCTGAACATTGCCCATCAACCACCACCCTCTGTCTTCTCACAGCTTGCCAATTTCTGATCCAAACCGCTAAATCACCCTCAATCCCATGCCTCCGAATTTTCTGCAATAGCCTACCATGGGGAACCTTATCAAATGCTTTACTTAAATCCATATACACCACATCAACTGCTTTACCCTCATCCACCTGTTTGGTCACCTTCTCAAAGAACTCAATAAGGTTTGTGAGGCACGACCTACCCTTCACAAAACCGTGTTGACTATCCCTAATCAAATTATTCCTTTCTAGATGATTATAAATCCTATCTCTTATAATCCTTTCCAAGACTTTGCCCACAACAGAAGTAAGGCTCACTGGCCTATAGTTACCGGGGTTGTCTCTACTCCCCTTATTGAACAAGGAGACAACATTTGCTATCCTCCAGTCTTCTGGCACTGATAAATTGAACAAGTCCGGGGTGCTAAATTTCACTGGGCTGTACGGGCCCCTAGGGTCCTGTCTGCGGGGGAGAGGGTCACGCACCAGGGTAACCTCTGTCTCTGGAGGCCCACCCCCAGGCTGTCTGCTTATCCCGCAATGCTCCTCCCCCGAATTTGTGGCTGGGACATAGTACCCTATGAGTCGAGGTTCCGCACCTCACTGCCACCACCCACAGGGGCCTGCGCTGGTAGCCAGGAACACTGGGTCAGTCAGGGTCAGAGGGATCCAGATCTGACCGTTGTTGAACCGTCCTATTTGTCTTTTGTGACTCCTTGCTCACTCACCTCCATGCCGGCAAGGTGTTGGAAGGTGCCGGCATGCCTCCCCCCAACAGGGAGTTAGTCGCACGGCCAGTGGAAGGAGGGGGTGGCGGCACCAGCTGCGGCTGCCTCAGAGGTGGGGCAATTTTTTTTTAACATGCCCCACCTTCTTGCAGGTGTGACACCACACGCCACCCATGGACCAGAAGATACGGTCGGTTTTATCCCCGAAAGGGATCTCGAAAGCCCCTTCCAGGTCATCCTCCCGGGCGAGGTGAACAAAGACCTGGCGCAGGAAGGAGAAAATATGTTTGAGGGTGGGGTCTCTGAGGCCGAGCGGGAGTGCTACCACCCCAGACCGTACCTCCCCCAGTAAATGGAGGTGGGTGAGGAACTCTGTGGGAATAAATGAAGGGACGTTAGAGAAAATAACTTTCTCAACAATGGCTTCAAGCGGGTCCACCGCCAGGTAGATCCCGCCCACCGTGGACCCCTTTTCCAGGGCGAGGTGGACCGCCTGCTTTCTCTCAGAAAGAAGACAGCCTTTCCAGACACCTTCGAGGCTGCAACTATGGCCGAAGGGCCGACAACTTCAGCCGTAGCACAGATGCAGGCCTCAATTGACATGGTGGGGTGGGCGTAACACGTCACCCCGAGTCTTTGTGTCAAGAGACAAAACGATGACAGAGTGCTGGGAGTAGTGGGGAGGGTGAAGGCCACCACTCCCACATAGGTGGCTTTAGAGGGCCCACCACTGGCGTAGGCGGCGTTGCCGCCATCCTAGGCAGTGGTGGGTGATAAGGGAGAAGGGAGAGGAAGAGGGGAGAAGGGGGAGGGAGAGAGTAATTGAAGGGGGGGAAAGGGTCATGAAGGCATGAGGGCATAGGGCGCAGGGGGATGGACCGGTGCCACACGCACAACGGGGAAAGGCTAGCAGGCTGGTCTCCCAAAAATGTCTTTGATTCAGCGGCAGGTGGGTGGGGAACACGGTCTACAGCCCGGCAGGGGCCCAGCAAAACTGTCCATGGATATTATCCCATCTCAGCACAATTGGCCGATGAAAAAAAATAAAGTCCAGATGCACCAACCTTTCTATCCTCTTCGTCCCCTTCCAGGTGTTGCAGCAGCCTCCTTTTTGCTGGCAGGCCGCAGGCCCTAGGGTCCTGCAGATGAAACAAGCAGCAAACAGCCCCATCCCCTCCTCCCCTCCTGCTGCAGGATCTGGGAATACAGGGAAGCAGGCAGTCGCAGGCTGCAGCATAGGCTTGGCCAGGCCAGGCCAAACCTTTGATATGCCATTAATAAACACACGAGTGATGAACATAACTGAGGCTTTAATACACTAAACAGCAAGCCTCCTGGCCTCTGGTCCCGAACTGGGTCGGAGACAGAGACCAGCCACCTTTATACATGAGCCCGAGGGGTGGAGCCACAGGCGGAGCCAGCCAGGATAAGCCCAAGCATGTAACAACACAACACAACACAATACAATACAGTGGTTTACCACATTCACCCCCTGTTTAAAAAAAGAGTCCGGCGGGGGTGAAGTGGTTTTAAAGGTCAAGTCTGTCGGGGGCCTTGACCTCCCGCAGTGATCGCCTCAGTCCCGGCTGTGGTGTGGGCACCGGTGTCGAGACCTGCGCGTCCAGGAACGTGCTGTCCTCTTCTTCACCCAGTTGTTGAGTCGGTGAAGGGGGGGGGGGGGGGGGGGGGCGGCGGTGTATGGACGGAGGTGGTGGTGATTGTTGCCGGTGGGCCTGCGGGTGCTAGTTCGTGAGGTAGACGGGCAAGGGTGGGGGAAGACGGTGTAGGGTCGGGGGTGGTGGTGATGGTCACTGCGGAACCTGCAGGTGCCAAATCCCGAAGGAAGACTATGTCCTGTCGCCCATCCTGATGTGTCACGTAGGCATATTGTGGATTTGCATGGAGGAGCAGGACCTTCTCGACGAGGGTGTCGGATTAATGGCTCCTCGCATGCTTCTGGAGGAGGACGGGCGCTGGGACTGCCAGCCAGGACGGGAGCGAGACCCCGGAGGTGGATTTCCTGGGGAAGGCAAACATGCGCTTATGAGGAGTCTCTTTGGTGGCTGGTCGTCCTGCTGGAGGCGATGCCCTTGCTGAGCAGGAACTGACGCAACTCGTCGCTCATAAAGGAGGATCCCCGATTACTATGAATGTAGGCGGGGAACCCGAACAAGGTGAAAAGACTGTGCAGGGCCTTGATGACAGTGGCAGAGGTCAAAGTCCGACGCATCGCTCTCCACCTGGAATGGGATGGACTCATCCACAGGGTGCCATCGCGGCTTTGGCAATATCTGCCTTGATGCGATTGAACCAGTCGGGCCTCAGCCGTCAGGGAAAATGGTGGATTTGTTAAGTAGACGGGCCTTGTCCGCATAATTGGGGACCCACAGGGCATAGTACGAGAAGACCCCCAGGCATCTCTTCAGGGCCTTGGGGCAGTAGGGAAGGGGAGTTCCAGGAGGGGGCGCATGCGGTCGGGGTCGGGCCCGAGGACTCCGTGTTCCACGACGTAGCCGAGGATGGTGAGGCGGGTTGTGTGGAAAACGCATTTTTCTTTATTATAGGTGAGGTTCAGGAGTTTAGCGGTGTTTGAGAAATGCCGGAGGTTCTCGTCATGGTCCTGCTGGTCATGGCCGCAGATGGTGACATTGTCTAAGTATGGGAACAGGCCCGCAGCCCATACTGGTCAACCATTCGGTCCATTTCTCGTTGGAAGACCGAGACCCCATTGGTGACGCCAAAGAGATCTCTAAGGAAGTGGTAGAGGTGGCCATCTACCTCGAAGGCAGTGTATTGGCGGTCCTCCGGGCGGATCTGGAGCTGGTGGTACGCGGACTTCAAGTCAACTGTGGAGAAGACTCGATACTGCGCAATCTGGTTGACCATGTCAAATATGCGGGGGAGGGGGTACGCATCGAGCTGCGTGCACCGGTTGATGGTCTGACTATAATCGATGACCATCCGGTGCTTCTCCCCAGTCTTGACGACCACCACTTGGGCTCTCCAGGGGCTGGTACTAGCCTCAATGATTCCCTCTCGGAGGAGTCACTGGACCTCCGACCTGATAAAGGCCCTGTCCCGGGCACTGTATCATCTGCTCCTGGTAGCGATGGGCTGGCAGTCCGGGGTGAGTTTTGCGAAGATCAAGGGTGGGGCGACCTGAAGGGACGTGGGCTACAGACGGTGAAGGGGGCCAGATGTCCACCGAACTTTAAAGTAAGGCTTTGGAGTTGGCACTGGAAGCTGACCCCAGTAATAGGGCAGTGCAGAGATGGGGAACGACGTAGAGTTTGAAGTTAGCATGCTCTACGCCTTGTACCATAAGGGTTGTGACACAGTACCCCCGGATTTCTACTGTGTGGGATCCGGAAGCCAAGGAGATTTTCTGGGTCGCGGGTAAGATTGGGAGGGAGCAGCGCCTTACCGTATCTGGGTGAATGAAGCTGTCTGTGCTCCCGGAGTCAAAAAGACAGGCCGTCTCGTGCCCGTTGATACGGACAGTCATTGTAGACTTTGCGAGGTGGTGTGGCTGGGACTGGTTGAGCGTGATGGAGGCGAGCTTCGGAAGGCAGTTGGTAGGCCGGTCAGAGGTAGCAGCGGCCAGCTTACGGTCGGGTGAGCCGGGCTCTCGGGAGGCTGTGCAGTGGTCCCAAGATGGCGGCCCCAATGAGTCACGTGTGGCGGGTGGCATCGGCGATAGCGTGCATGATGGGGGCCCCCATGGGTCGTGCGTGGCAGGTGAAGGATGCGTTAAAGATGGCGGCCCCCATGGGTCGCAAGTGGCGGCTGAAAATGAAGATGGCGGTGAAGATGGCAGCGCCCACGGGTCGCACATGGCAGGTGGTGCGGCATCTGGGGGCAGTCCCGACAGGCAGCAGGCAGCAGGCAGCAGGCAGCGCTGCTGGGCCTAGAAGTCTTAGGGGGAGATCGGGCCTGGCAGGCTTTTGCAAAGTGGCCCTCCCTCCCACACCCGTTGCAAGTTGCGTTCCGTGCAGGGCGTTGTTTGGGGTGATTACCCTGGCCGCAAAAGTAGCACCTCAGGCCTCCGGTGTTGGCGGGCCGCTGCGCGGCACAGGCTTGCGTTGCACTCAGGTCAGATGATGGCTGCACCCACGAGGTGCACGAGGGTGCCGCGCGGTTGGAGGTGTAGGCCTCCATGTTCTGGGAGGCCAACTCCAGCTAGTTGGAAAGCTGCAATGTCACTGGGAGGCCGCTGGTGGATATAGTTTGATTTCATGCCTTCGACATAAGCATCCCTGATCAGCAGCTCCGCGTGCTGAGTAGTCAATATTGCCTAGTAATCACAGTTCTGGCAGAGAACAAGCAAAGCATGCAGGAATTCTGCGAGTGATTCCCCAGGCCATTGTCATCTCGTGGCGAGGAGGTGCCTAGCATACACCTCATTAACGGACTTCACATAGTGTCATTTCAGCAGCATTATCGCCTCCGCATATGAGGGGGCGTCCCTGATGAGAAGAAAGACTCGTGGGCTCACCCGTGCATGGAGGATCTGCTTCTTCTAGAGGTCTGTGAAGTCTTCGGTGAAGGATCCGAGGTACGCTTCGAAGCAGCTTAGCCAGTGCTCGAAAGTTTCTGTGGCGTTGGCTGCCTGTGGGTCCAGCTGCAGGCAATCAGGCTTGAGTGATGAGTTCATCTTAGAAGTTTAGTGTATTAAGTTGATATGCCATCAATAAACACACGACAAGTGATGAACGTAACTGAGGCTTTAATACACTAAACAGCAAGCCTCCTGGCCTCTGGTCCCGAACTGGGTTGGAGGCGGAGACTAGCCACCTTTATACATGAGCCCGAGGGGTGGAGCCACAGGCGGAGCCAGCCGGGACAAGCCCAGGCATGTAACAACACAACACAATGCAATACAGTGGTTTACCACAACCCTCACCTGTAGAGATTCCTTTCCCTCTCTTGCAGCTCCCTGTAGTGATCACTCAGATTCAAATAAAACAGGAACAGCAGCTTGCAATGTTCAAAAAACCCAGGAGAGGAGCTCACAGAACATACTCTTGGGGAGTATGAGCTCCCCCAATGAGGGGGCGGGGAAATCATTAGCAGTTGCCCCTGTATAAATAGAACTGGCCAGTGTGGTACCAGCTGTGGTAGGAGGCAATGGTGAACTATTGCTGCTGTGTACATATTGTTGTGAATAAATTTACTTTCTGTTTCACTCTACAAACTCGTGCTGGATTCTTCATGGCCCTCACAAAAGAGTAATTATTTAAAAGTAAGGGTTTGCCCATTAAAGACAGAGTTGAGCAGAACTTCTTTGCACTCAGAGGGTTGTGAGTCTTTGGAGCTCTCTTCCTCAAAAGGTGGTGAAAGCAGAGTATTTTTAAAAATAAATTTAGAGTACCCAATTCTCTTTTTTCTTATTAAGGGCCAATCCTCCTACCCTGCACATCTTTGGGTTCTGGGGGTGAGACCCAAGCAGACACAGGGAGAATGTGTAAACTTCACATGAACAGTGACCTGGGGCTGGGATCTCGGCGCCGTGAGGCAGCAATGCTAACCGCTGTGCCACCGTGCCGCCCTGCAAGGAGCATAATTTGAGGGAGAAAATAACAAAAGCTACCACCAGAGCATAAACAGCCCAAATTTAATCCTGGTTGTCAACACTCAGGAAAATGTTACCTGAAATATGATGAGCGTTTTGCTAAAAATGGACAATCAGAGAACCTTTTAAAATATTGTGATGACTACTGATTCCTTATTTATCTCTGCTTTATTGCAGTAAGCATCCCACTTAATATGGTTGCCAGAGCATTCTTAGCTGGCAAGAGAATTCAGCCAGCATTTGAAATAAAATGTCTCCATTGACATGCTTTCCTGAAAGTGGCGTGATGCAGTGGACTGCCAAGAATAAATCAGTCTGATATTCCTTAGAGTCCTTGAAAGTTCTAACAATTGCTTTGCATAATGCAATGAGTTGATACTAACAAAAGTTCTAAAAAGCTAGTGTCCTTCAGCTGCTAACACTGAACGATAATCATTTACAAGTTTATAGTCAGAATACCTCTGTGCTAGCTTTACGCTATTGTGATCTGCTTCAAGCTGTTTGACGAATAGTCCAATTGAAAAATGCTGAAAGCATTTTCTGACTGGGAATGATGGGTGGTGATGAATGAAGAATCTTGCCCAAACAATGTTACAGAAATATATCTAAAACTTTGACCATCTCATACACAAGGATGTTTTATCAATGCAATTTGAATCATGAGACAAGTTAATAAATGGAAATCCACTTATAATGAAAAACTATGAATGCTGAAAACATGGACTGGGAGTTTAAGTTTTGAAATCAGGATGTTGTCCCAAAATCCAGCGTCAAGATATTGGATTCAACATTCGAGGTTCCCATATTGTGATAGACGAATTGGTGCTGAGATTGACAGCCCAACTACCATTTTTAAAAAATGAACAAGCCAAACTGACCCGAATATCAACTTCCCTACATCATAATATGGCTGGTGTGGGAAGGTGGGCAAAAGTCGGCTTTTTCATCAACTTGGGTAGAAAAGTTGGTAGGAAAGGTATGCATCCTTTGGAAGGTCTTCTCTGTGCCTCCCCAACTGCCCTCCAAAACCCACCCCACACCCCATTCCCTCAGGTGCTCAGTCCACCCTTGCCCAAAAGGGCCCAAGTTACCTGCTTCAGGGATCCATGCTGCCTTTTCCGTTGGACTTTTTGCAGTCCCAGAAACACCCAGTATTGGGATCTGGCACTGCTGCAATTGGCTGGCAGCTCTCAAGAGTGGGGATAAATTTTACGGATTGCCGTAGTCCCCACCCATCTAGATAAAAAGTCAGGGGAGCCTGCCCTCCTGATAACTGCCCCGCAGCTGTTGAATCTCCTGTACCTGCATAGGAAGGTGTGGTGGGAGGGGAAAGTGTTTTGGAGGTGACTGAAGAATGAATCAGGGTGCTGCAGAGACAGCACTCCTTTCAAATGGTGAAAGGGGATGGGAAGTTCTGTTTGGTGGTGCCATCATGTTGAAGTGATAACAGATGATCTGCTGAATTGGAGCTGGTGAATGGAAGGTGAGGATAAGGGGAAAGCTATTGTGTTCCTGGAACAGAGAGTATATAGTTTATTGTGGAGGCTGAAGACCATTGTTTTCCTCTTGCAGATGTTTGGCTTGATGGAATTGAAGTTCATCCAAGAATTAATTTTATGCTAGTAGCTTGTAAGCAGAGGCAGTGGGAAGGCAGAGAGAAGTGCTGTGAGGTGGTGCTGGGTGGAAGCTGACCGCTTGTGTATAGATAACATCTCTATTGGTAGCATGTAGATGAGCAAGGGGTCAAGGATAAATCCAACAGTCCCAAATGTTTCATATTGTACTGTTGCAGCACAATCTTATTATTACAAATGCAACAGAAAGGGTTCCGATAGCATAAACAAACTCGGGCAACCTACAGTAACAATCTGACTCCTAGGATTATGTTATACCCTTGAAGAAAGTACTTACATTTTACATTTATTTATAAAGCTTTGTTGTGTGCATTTATTTGTGTGCTGATTAAGGGCTCAACAGAAAGACAAAGTGAAGACATTGACAATTAGCAACAGTCTAAAGTTTAGAGATGAATTGCTGTATTATGTTGATGAAACTGAAATTATAATCGATCGTAATTCACACTAGGATATTACTTTGTATATATTAATGTGAATTGCGGTAATAAATATCTTGCAATAGGACAGGTGTGGGTCAATTCACAGATATCTAACTCTGGCACAATTTGTGTGACATTACCATTCGGATGCCATCATTGGTCTATTTTAGTGGTTATAAGTTGCTGTCTTTGGATGTAATCAGAAATATACATTTAAAATTATCCTAGTGAGAATAAATGATATTTTTGCTGGTTTAATTGGGGTGGAGTGGGGGCAATATAATCCATGGTGATTTGATGGGTAATAGGCATTCATTTGCCTCGGCATATGGGGCAGGATTCACCGTTTTTCAGCCTGAGTGCAGAGGATCTGTGGCTTTTTACTTCAAAACAATTATCACCGACCCGTCTGGACCCTACGACCGGTGAGGGGCTAGCAGCCCCGCTGCATAAAACACCCGGCTCCCACAAATGGCTGCAGAATAGCCGGGTCCTTGGTCGTGCATACGCATGGTGATGACCTGCAGCTGTCGCACTGTAAAACATGGCGCCCGCCGTGCGCAGACCTGACCTGCCAGATAGTGCCCCCTGGCCAACCCCTGGCCACCCCCACGAGTCCCCCACGGCAGCACAGCTCCTGCTCGACTCGGACACAGTCTGCAGCTGTCACGCCTGGTTCCCAACCACTGAGACCACACATCAACAGCGCGGTCGCGAACGCGGCACATCGGGGGCAGAGCATCGGGGAAGGGCCTTCAGGTGACGTGCTAATGCCATCCCAACGGCATGCGGCACACGACGCGATGACGCCATTTCGGAGGGGGCAGAGGAAACAAAACCCAGACAGGCACTGCCCCCGATTTCAGTGAGAGAAAGGATTCTCCGCCTGATCGCTGGTGGAATGGAGAATCCTGCCCATCGTTTTGCCCTTTCATAAATAATATTAACATTTTTTTTAGGGAGCATTGTTCTCACAGAAAAGGGACATAGAAAATAGCTTTTGTCAGAATAATGACACATACAACTGTAACAATGCTGTATTTTAGCACACCCTATACTGTTGTTGCCTTTGATTTCAGCAAGGTTTACATTGTGGCATTTGTGAAGTTGCAAATAAGTGTACACAGCTTCACTAAACATTTGTTCTTTAACGTTGTTTCTTTCTGAAGGTGAATGAAAAGCTGCTTTGTGTGATTGTACTGCATTATAATTGCCTGTGTCCATTTTGCTAAACGTCATCATCTGAGCATGAAGTAGATTGAGATGGTGTGTAGAAAGTGGAAGAAAGGTCAGCACTGCAAAGTAGCCCATTTTTATCATACAATCTAGGGAATGTCTTGCCTGATAAAGAGGAAGAAGTTTGACCTGGCAATAAAGCCTAATATGTGTAGCTTGCAAACTTGGTGAAACCAAGACTGTGTCATAAGTTTAAAGCAAAATGTCAGATAGTTACTGAAATCTAACAAACAAAGGATATAAATAAAGCTGCAGTAAGTTATTGGTTTATACATATGACTGTGTTCCAAAGTTTAACTTTCTGTAGAATCTTTAGAATTTACAAATATAGAATTAAAAGGTTAATGGAATGCTATCCTTTATTATGAGAGGAACGGAACATAAAAGTAAGTTATATCGTGAATTAGTGAGACCACGGGCGGGATTCTCCGACCCCCCGCCAGGTCGGAGAATCGCCGGGGGGCGGCATGAATCCCACCCCCACCGGTTGCTGAATTCTCCGGCGCCGGGGATTTGACTGGGGCGGGAATCGCGCCGCGCCAGTTGGCAGCCGCTGGAAGCGGCCATCCCGGCGATTCTTCGGTCCATGATGGGCCGAGTGGGCGCGCGTTTTCAGCCAGTCCCGCCGGCGTAAATTACACCAGGTACTTACCGGCGGGACCTGGCTCTGAGGGCGGCCTCCGGGGTCCTTGGGGGGGGGGGCGCATGGGGATCTGGCCTTGGGGGGGTGCCCCCATGGTGGCCTGGCCCACCGATCTGCAGGCAGGCCTGTGCTGTGGGGCCACGCTAGTCCTCCGTGCCAGCCGCTGTAACAGTCCGCGATGGCCGGAGCGGAGATGACCCCCCCGCGTGCATGCGCTGGGATGACGCCAGCACATGCTGGTGCTCCCGCACATGTGTCAACTGGCGTCGACCGGCGGAGGCCCTTCGGTGCCAGTTGGTGTAGCGCCAAGCCACTTCCGCGCCGACCTGCGCGCCGTAAATCACTCTGGTGCTGGCCTAGCCCCTGAAGGTGCGGAGGATTCCGCACCTTTGTGGTGGCCTGACGTCGGAGTGGTTCTCACCACTCCTCGGCGCTGGAGTGGCCTGCCCCACAGGTTCGCAGAGAATCCTGCCCCACATCACAAATATGATGCGTAAGGGCGGCACAGTGGTAGGCACTGCTGCCTCACAGCGCCAGGGACCTGGCTTTGAACCTGTCCCCGGGTCACTGTCTGTGTGGAGTTTGCACATTCTCACCGTGTCTGCATGGGTCTCAACTCCATAACGCAAAGATGTGATTGGTAGCTGGATTGACCATGCTAAATTGCCCCTTAATTGGAAAAATGAAAAAAAGAATGTAAATGGGTTGGGTGCGGTTGAGAGGAGGTTTACTAGATTGACACCTTGGAATGAGTGTTACGTCTTCTGAGGAAACATTAAGCATATGTGGGTCACAGTCTGTGCGGAGTCTGCACATCCTCCCCGTGTGTGCGTGGGTTTCCTCCAGGTGCTCCGGTTTCTTCCCACAGTCCAAAGATGTGCAGGTTAGGTGGATTGGCCATGACAAATTGCCCTCAGTGTCCAAAATTGCCCTTAGTGTTGGGTGGGGTTACTGGGTTATGGGGATAGGGTGGAGGTGTTGACCTTGGGTAAGGTGCTCTTTCCAGGAGCCGGTGCAGACTCGATGGGCCGAATGGCCTTCTTCTGTACTGTAAATTCTATGATAATCTCTGATACTGGGCTTGTTTCCACTGGTGTTTAGAAGAGCGAGGGGTGACTTGTTTGAAGTATGTAAGACCCCGAATAGTTTTGACAAGGTGGATGTGGCAAGGATGTTTCCTCTTGTGGGTTAATTCAGAACTAGGGAGCACCATTTTAAAATTAGGGATCACCCTTTTCGGACAGAGATGAGGAGAATTATTTTCTCTCAGGGTACTGTGGACTCAGCACTGATCAATGAAATTGTGCACAACTCCCTGGCAGGGGAAACATAATTTCCTGGTACATCGTAAACAACCATCTTTAGTAGCTTTGATCCAGTAAAATCTGAAACTGAGTCTTCTAAAGTAGAACTTTAGAGTGTTCGCCTAGAATTTTGTGTTCAAGTCTCTGGGTTGGGAATTGAACCAATACCTCGGGTGAGAGAGTGCTACTAAATGACTTGTGGCTAGGATTGTGTCACTAAGTGAGCTGGTGCTTGTGAGCTTGATTGAGTGACGGTGTATGTTCATCCTCACTGTTCCTCTTGCTCCTCAAGCTCAAGACTTCCTTCTGAGCTGAAATGAAAGTGGGTCAAAGGTTACGCTGTGGTGTGAGGAAGTAGAGAGGAAGAACAGTGTGTTGAAAGTATCTGCAGCTTGTCTTGCAAATTGTGAAGGATAAGGAAAAAGCCTAAAGGAAAATTAGATACAAAGGTAGCTTGCTTCCCATATCCTCCAATGCCATCATTAGTCATGGCCTCCAATCTATTCCTTTCCATCACTGCTAGCACCATCTTTATAGGGTAAAGGGAACGCAAGGCTGCTGGTTTTCCATAGATGGCAGCCTGGTGTCCTTAATGATCCACCTTCTTCTGCAAGAGAAATACACATGTGTGAGTACAGTCTTATGATTTCTGTGGTAATATGGGTGTCATGGGCCAGGAGCTGCCAGTCTGTGTGCACATTGAGAATGTAAATCTTGTAATGAGGCGGTGAGAGTGAGATAAATAATATCAAAGAAGTGTGCCATAATAATTTTGCAGCAAAGCACAGGGTGGTGGGGAAAGAAGTGTTGTGAAAGTCACAGCCAGTGGGACAGGGTAGCGCAGCTCTGATCGAAGCCAACTGAAGAAAGTTCTAAGCTTGCTGACTGGTGAAATAATTTAATTTCTTCCTGCACTGTATCCACGACCAGTGAACTGCTCCTGGAATTCATAAATTCTTCCAACTGCCCCGTGCAAGTGATTCCTGGAT
Organism: Scyliorhinus canicula; assembly: GCF_902713615.1. Lineage (NCBI taxonomy): Eukaryota > Metazoa > Chordata > Chondrichthyes > Carcharhiniformes > Scyliorhinidae > Scyliorhinus > Scyliorhinus canicula. The sequence continues at coordinate 205,066,752 of NC_052149.1, read as the reverse complement.
GGCTTCCTGGTGGGTAGACATCCCTGCCACTTATTGCATGCAGACATCCAGTGCAGTAGTGGAGAATCTTGATGCACGGTCCGTCACAGCTTCGGGCCTCCTCACTGAATTGACACCAATTACTGCAGCCACAATGCAACTCCCCTTTAAAGCTGCCTCTCTATTGTGTTGTGGCCTCCCGAAATGCAGGTGCCATTCATGCAGGCAGCCAATGAACTTGCACTAGCTGCAAGCAGCAATCATATGAACAGACAACACGGATTTTTTTCTGCATCGCTATTAAGTGACTTTATCTCTGCGATCATTATCTCCGCATGTTCTCTCTCCCACGGCATCGAATTTCTCGATCAAGAAATTCCTTGTACCTTTTAAATGTCTGGTGACAACAGTATTTAATCAATTGCATTTAATTATTTGTCAAAGTGTTTACTAAACCTAAATAGCACAAGCAGAATCCGTGAGCATTTTAAAAACTCCCAACAGTGCTGTCAGAGAGTTGAATCTAAAATTTTATAATTGGTCATTGTGTTAAAGACGAACCTGCTTTGCATCTCCAGCAATTTTTGTTTCTATTTATTTTTATGTAATTACTCATTACTTACCAGATCAACCTAAACAAATTCCATCTCGCACGTCTTTTCGTGAAGGTTAGAAAAGTAGAAACTGTACCCCAGAAAGAATGCTTAATATAATTTACCAACCCGAGAGGGGCGTGTAAAAATGGGTTAAAAACTATGCTAATTAGTATATATCAAAGCCTTGTTTAAAGAAGTTATTGTATGTTCTGAACCAACAGATTAGAATGCCCAATTAAACATTAAGGTTCTCCACTAGTTTTTAATGTGTTTGAAGCACATTACGATTTTATTAGTGGAACTGAGATTTGACACTTTAACAGGGCGAGGGAGGCAGGGCCGACTTAGTCAGCTGTTCCACTGGGCACCCTATCGCAAATCAGATGCAGAGTTTACTGTCGGGCATAAGCCTGGTTGTCTCAGAGTGGGAGGTTCTGCTGTAACGTAACTGGATGAATTTAGTAGTGTGAGGTAGGTAGTGGATTGTATTCTTGGGGTTTACAAAATGCGGGTTTGGCACCAAGCCACGCTTTTTTAAGAAAGCAGCACAGATGATTCAAGTGCTGTAACTTTGTTCCTTCTAACAGTATAAAAGACATTTTCACGGCCACAGCAGCTTCATTTTAAATGGAAAGTGCTCAAAGCAGCTGCTGCATCAAGGATGTTGAATGTTTGAGGTAAAGGTCTTGAAGCATTTTCATGTCTTCCTGATAACGAGATTTGGGGTAATACAATTTTTATCTCCTTGAGTTTTGTTCTTATTTCTTTGACAGCATTTTTTGCATTTTTTTTAAACTTATGATTATGAGATCTGTGAAGAGGTTCACATTAAAAAGTAACCAGAGAGAGATTAAGAAAGATGAGTTTGATATACTGTCGAGTACCTGTATGTAAAAAAAAAAAACCTTTTATTTTGGGAAGGAGGAGTAATTTATTTTGTATTGAGTGAGAAACAGAAATTGGACAATTGCAACAGGTCTGACAGCGTCTATGGTGAGAGAGTGAGCTAGTTTCGAGTCTGGATGACTTTGTCAAAGCTGAGTATTGAGTAAGATTCCTTTTTAAGGTATTCTTCTTCTCCCTGCTTTCAGAATGATGCACTCTGGTTATGAGGAAGGGTGGACAACTTGGTCTCAGATTGTTGCCAGTGTTGTTGTAAAGCCAACTATTACAGGCATCAAGAGTAGTCTGTGGTAGCTGTCCTTCAAATTCCCTTGCCTCTGTGAGAAAGTACCCAATTTATTTTTTGGCAGAAACTGCCTCAAGTACGACAGGGTGCAACAATTTAACGTGTGAGGAATTCTGGTTTAAGCTAGATTCCACCATCCAAGGCACAGTGCATTGATTCTTTAGCAGGATATACCACTCGCATACTATCCACTAAGACCATTTATTATACATCCTTAAAAAAAAACCAAGATCATTAAGAAATACGATCACGGGTTGGGTTTAAAATCAAATTGAAGTGCGTGTATAAACTAAAAAGGCTAAGGCGCCATTAATATGCAAAATACTGAATAGAGATGACTTGCTTTGCAATGACCATTCATAATATTACGCTCCAGGAGATGGCAGGAAATAGTTTAGCTCATTCATAAGAATGCTTTGGTGTGAAAGAGACTTAAGCATGTTGCAGCCTTTGTAAAGCTGGTAGTTAGTTTATCAAGAGACTTAAACATGCCTTTGTAAAGTTGGTGGTTATTTTATCAATTTAAATGCATAGTGTAATACATTTGCACATATGAACATCAATCTTTCATGTTTTGAGGAAGGGGAAAAAAGTAATTTGCATAAGTCCACATGAGCCACTTTCAACAGTTACGATTCAGATTACTGCAAGTGAATTCTAATAGGATCTCCTATTTCCTTCTCCCAGGGGGATTTATTGTATCATGACTGTTAATGTTGTGGAGAATGATGACTTATTTCTAAAACTAGGCAGAAGTGAATGCCTGTGCCTTTTCCTGCCCTCCATCTTGATGATTCTGTCTTTAGATGTCTTTGTGTCCACTTGACTGAATAGTCATTGTCTTTTCAGACCGAAACTGAGCCCCAATCCCACTTTCCTTGTTCAATGCTCTTCAGATCCTGCTCTTTTATTCATCTACTCTCCCCCTGCCCTGCTTCCCTTCTCTCTCCTTCCCCTGCTACTCCACAATTTAAACACACTGGAATGGTTTGAGAAGTAGGTAGGTGCATGTGTGTAAGGCTAAGAGTACAGAGCTTTGCGACCTAACAAGCTGTAATGCAGTATTGTCTGCCAGTACAATCTTCTAGCTGGTATTTCTCGTACATGTTTCAGTAAGACACTGGTAGTTTTGGATAGTGACCTGGTCATTAAGAAAAATAGCACTTTATAGCTATGAAGCTTCAATTGACGTTCTACACACAATATCTGATTTCTATACTTCAATAAAAGATAGATGTCATCCAGGTTTTTTAAAAATGCAACTTGGCTGGAAAGATAATTGCCCAGAAAATAGGAGCATGAGGAGGCCATTTAAGTCTGCTCCACCATTCATTATGATCTTGGCTTATCATCCAATTCAATAGCCTAATCATGCTTTCCCCCCACCCTCATATCCTTTGATCCCCTTCGCCCTAAGTGTTATATCTAACCAGAAGCTGATGAGAATGAATATTATGAACTTGCTTTGGGGAAGGAGGAAAGTTTGCTTGAAAATTCCTCCAACATACAACTTGGAAATTGGATCCAAAAATGCACTCCATTCTGCTGTTAGTCAATCTTCCCATTTCCCATTTGTGCTGCTGTAGGAGAGATTCTGACATGTATGCTGGTGATATCAACACATGCTCAACTTCACTTCATTTTACATACAAACATACAGAATAAGATCAGAGCTGATCTGATTGTGGCCCCAACACTATATTCTGCCTGCTCCCAATAATTGTTGATCCCTTTTTTTCCAACAGTCTATCTATTTATTTAAACGATAAAATATTAAAGCATGCCGCTGTTCAGAGAGACTTGGGTGTGCTAGTGCATGAATCACAGAAGGTTGGTTTACAAGTGCAACAGGTGATTAAGAAGGCAAATGGAATTTTGTCCTTCATTGCTAGAGGGATGGAGTTTAAGACTAGGGAGGTTATGTTGCAATTGTATAAGGTGTTAGTGAGGCCACACCTGGAGTATTGTGTTCAGTTTTGGTCTCCTTACTTGAGAAAGGACGTACTGGCGCTGGAGGGTGTGCAGAGGAGATTCACTAGGTTAATCCCAGAGCTGAAGGGGTTGGATTATGAGGAGAGGTTGAGTAGACTGGGACTGTACTCATTGGAATTTAGAAGGATGAGGGGGGATCTTATAGAAACATTTAAAATTATGAAGGGAATAGATAAGATAGATGCGGGAAGGTTGTTTCCACTGGCGGGTGAAAGCAGAACTAGGGGGCATAGCCTCAAAATAAGGGGAAGTAGATTTAGGACTGAGTTTAGGAGGAACTTCTTCACCCAAAGGGTTGTGAATCTATGGAATTCCTTGCCAAGTGAAGCAGTTGAGGCTCTTTCATTACATGTTTTTAAGGTAAAGATAGATAGATTTTTGAAGAATAAAGGGATTAAGGGTTATGGTGTTCGGGCCGGAAAGTGGAGCTGAGTCCACAAAAGATCAGCCATGATCTCATTGAATGGCGGAGCAGGCTCAAGGGGCCAGATGGCCTACTCCTGCTCCTAGTTCTTATGTTCTTACCTCTGCCTTACGTTAATGACGCTGTCCTTGCTGTTTTGAGGAAGAGAGTTCTACAAACTCTCAACTCTCCTGTGAAGAAGAAAAAATCTCCTCATCTCTGTCTGCAATAGGAAACCCTTTTTTTAAAAGAATCTCTCCCAGTTCTAGTCTCTGCCATAGGAAGAAATCCACAAGTCCCCTCAGGATCTTCACCCTCCTACATAAGACCTAATTGCAGGAACTAGTGAGTGAACTTTTTCTGAGCAAATTCTAATTAAATGAAGTCTTTCCTTAAGGAGGTCAAAACTCTACTCCATACTCGCAAATAATTTTATCAAAATATCCCTACTTTTATATTCCACTTCTCTTCCAATAATAATAATCAAAACACTGATGTTCCATTTGTTGTTAGATTGCTTGTCAGGAAGAAAACGCTCTGCTGGTTTAAGACTTGCCTAGCACAAAGAAAGATGCTGTAATTGGTGTTCCATCATCTCTGTTCCTGTGTGACATGTTATTGCACAAGTTCCTCAGGGTAGTGTCCTCGGCCCAACCATCTGCAGCTACTTTATCAATGACCTTTCTTCCATCGTAAGGTCCGAAGTGGGGATGTTAGCAACTCTACAGATACTGAAGCAGTCCATTTCCAAATGCAGCAAGAACGTGGACAATATCCAGGCGTCGACTGAGAATTGGCAAGTGACATTCGCAGCACACAAGTTCCAGGCAATGACCATCTCCAACAAGACAAAATCTAACCATTTTCCTTTGACATTCAATGGCCTTACCATCACTGAATTTCCCACCAGAAAGTGGGTGGCACAGTGGCACAGTGGTTTGCACTGCTGCCTTGCAGCTACAGGTCCCAGGTTCAATTCCAGCTTCGGGTGACTGTGTGGAGTTTGCACTTTCTCCCCGTGTCTGCATGGGTTTCCTCCGGGCACTCCTGTTTCCTCCCACAGTCAAAAAATGTGCAGGTGAGGCAGATTGGCTATGCTAAATTGCCCCTTCGTGCCCAAAAGTTCAGGTGGGGTTATGGGGATGAGGTGGAGACCTGGTCTTAAATGGGGTGCACTTATAAGGGCCGGTGCAGACTTGATGGGCCAAATGTAATTTCTATGATTCTATGCTCCTGGGGTTACCGTTAATTAACCACAAACTGAACTGGACTAGCCATGTAAATACTGTGGCTACAGATCAGAGGCTAGAAATCCTGTGGTGAGTAACTGCCCTCCTGACTCCCCAAAGCCTGCCCATCATTTGAAAGGGACAAGTCTGGAGTGCAATGGAGTACTCTCCACTTGCCTGGACCACTATCATCTAGAATGACAAAGGCATCAGATGCATGGGAATATCACCATCTGGACCTTCCCTTCCAAGCTCCTCATCTTGACTTGGAAACATATCACCATTCCTTCATTGTCACTGGGTCAGAATCCTGGAACTTCCCCTCCTAACAGCACAGTGGGTGCACCTATACCACATGGACTGCAGCAGTTCAAGCTCATCACCACCTTTAAAAAATTTTTAAAATTGTTTTTACAGAGTAACAGCTCGAGTGTGTCTGGTTCGTGTCAGTTTTACAACTGTTTCTACGTGAGAGCCCCCCCCCCCGGTTGGTAGTTTAGTTCCCCTCTTAGTGCTGTTGTCTGACTTGGCACCCCGTACTGTGCTCCTTTTCTTCCTGCTGGGGCTTTTAGTTTTTATTGTTTGGAGCGGGGGCCCTACATGGCCCTTCCCCTCTTCCCTTGTCCCCATTCTTTGTTTTGTATGGTTGGCTGGGCCTCCCTGGCACTGTTTGCATTTATCGTCCACCTCCAGGAAGAAGATGTTCATTCGGGGTCTGGTTAGATGTGTTCTATGCATCACTTTAAACCACATAAGGCTTAGCCTGGCGCAGGATGAGGTGGAGTTGGCCCTGCTCAGTGCTTCATTCCAGAGTCCCCAACCCATTTCCGTCCCCATTTTTGTCTAGCAACCATCTGTATACGTTCCCCCCACCACCCCTTCCCCTTGCTGTCCATGTTGATTAGTTCCTCTGGTAGAGTCTCTCAGGGTCCTGGGGTACCTTGCCATTTCCTTGCGGAGAAGTGTTTAATTTGGAGGGGACTGAGCTCCCTTCCCATCGGCAGATCCAAGTCCTCCGTCAGCTCGTCCAAGGTTGCGAGTCTGTCCCCTATGTAAGGGTCCCTAACCACTAGCATCCTCCTGTCCTGGCAGGAATTTGTGGTTACCGCAGATGGGGGTCATGGAGGACATCTGTTAGCCCGAAATACTGCCTCATTTTAGTTGCACATTTTCAGTGTGGCTACCACCACTGGGCTGGATATGTACTTTGATTGGTGAGGATGAGAGTGCGATGGAGCAAGGGGACCGGATCACAGCACGTGCGGAGGGTCGTCCCCTTGCAGGAGGGCTCCTCCAGCCTCACCTGTTCCATGTTTGGTTTTCGTATCCATCCCCTCTCCCCCTTAGCTGTGGCCGTCCAGTGGTGGTACTGTAGATTTGGCAGGGCTAGACCGCCCATGTTTTTTCTTCTTTGCAGTGGCGACTTTGGGATCCTCTGGTTCTTATCCGCAAACACACACACACACACACACACACACACACACACACACACAATAATTATTGTCTTATTTCGTGGAAATATGCCTTGGGGATGAAGATCGTTATGGATCTCAACAGGAAGAGGTATCTCCGTATTACGTTCATTTTGATCATCCCCACTATCCCCGCTAGGGAAAGTGGGAGTGCATCCCATCTCTGTAGGTCCTTTTTCACTCCCTCTGCCAGACTGGTCACGTTCCACTTGTGGATCTGTGTCCAGTCATGCGCTATCTGGATACCCAGGTAGCGGAATTAGTTTGGGGCTAGTTTGAATGGTATATCCCCCCGCCCCCTCCCCCCAAGCTCTGTGCTTCCTCCCGTTTGGGTTCACCGGGAATGCCTCACTCTTATCCAGGTTGAGTTTGTAGCCTGAGAAGGCTCCAAACTCTCTCAGAAGTTGCATGATTGCTTTCAAGCCACTCTCTGGGTCCGAGACATAGAGGAGCAGGTCATCCGCATAGAGCGACACTGTGCTCTCTGCCCCCTCTTTGGATGCCCTTCCAGCTTTTCGTGTCTCACAGTGCGATTGCCAGGGGTTTGATTGCCAGGGCGAACAAGAGCGGGGACAGTGGCCATCCCTGCCTTTTGCTTCTGTGCAGCTGTAAGTATTCAGAGCTGGTGGTGTTGGTGTGAACACTTGCCTTGAGGGCATTGTACAAGAGTTTCACCCACAAGGTGAACCCTGTCCCCAGCCCAAACCACTCCAGTACCTCTATGTGGTACTTCCATTCGACTCTGTCAAATGCCTTCTCTGCGTCCGGGGATACGATCATCTTTGGGGTTCTCTCCCAGCAGATATCATTATTACATTCGGCAGCCGCCTGATGTTCGTAGTTAGCTGCCTATCCTTGACAAAGCCAGTCTGGTGCTCTGCGACCACCTCCGGTACGCAATTCTCCAGTCCCTTGGCCAGGACATTCGCGAGTACCTTCGCACCTACATTAAGCAGTGAAATTGGTCTATAATGATCCGTATTCCGTTGGGTCCTTGTCTTTTTTGGGTATCAGCAATATCATGGCCTGTGTTAGTGTAGGAAGTAGAGTGCCCCTTGTTAGCGAGTCTGCAAGCATGTCTTGTAGGTGCAGGGCCAGTGTTGTCCGCCGGGATCCTGTTGGGTCCCAGTGCCTGCCCCGCCTGCATGGGGCTGATACACTCCATGATCACCCCCAGTCCTACTGGTGCTCTTTCTTTCTCTCTCCTCTCTCTTCTCTCCTCTCTCTCCCCCCCCCCCCCCCCCCCCATCAGCTCCACTATTTGAATGGTGCATCATTATTAAAAGGCTCCGCTGTCCTGCTTTGGGCCGCTGCCGAAGTGACTTCCTGGCAGATTTTGAGACAGCTGTGGACGGTCTACCGTGGGGGCTTGGTGAAGCCCTCATCATCCAGTTTCCCAAGCATCGCTGTTATATACTCCATGGGGTTCCTCCGCTGTTCTTTCTGGCAGCGCCACGATTCTTGGGTGTTATTGACACAATCTATTCTCCTGGCCGTGGACACTTTCTCTTGGCCTCTTCTGGGTCCTGATCAGGCTGTGGTCCGGTCCCCTTGGTCCATAGCGGCCTTTTCTAGGTCTCTTGCCGTTGCCTCCTGGGCCTCAAGCCTCCACTCCATCTTGGCCATTTCTTTCCTCATTGGGGCCGTCGCAGCTTCCACTGCTGTCTCCAAATCTGCCAGGAGGTCTTTTCTCAGCTCCTTCCTGAATCTTTGAATTTTTGTGCACATCCAGCACAATGCTCAACCTGCGATTAGAGACATTGCAATTTTTTTGTGTGCTTATGTCTCAAGAATACATTTAAAGGAGCAGGACTCCATGGAGCTTTTTTTTAAAGTTTAAAGAAATATTTTGTTTCCTGCTGTGCCTTTAATCTGGTTGTAAATTGAAAAGAGTCTGTGAGCAAGCACAGTTGCCGGCAACTTGTTTAAAACGAACTTGAAGGAAAAACCATCATCATGGATGGCAATGCACTTGGAAAGATGGATCAATAGACTTATAAAAGATTGTCGGAATTTGATTTCATTTTGCACACAATTGATTGCCCAAAATTCTGTCATTCCTTAGGCCATATATTTGATTTGCACCCAAGTTGTACATTCCTCTAGGAGCAAATACATAGCCAATTCCAGCCATCCTATTCTCTATTATTTGCACAAGATTGACCTGAAGGAAATGAGTGGTGAGTGCTACAATACCGTTCACATCTATCTGGCATCAGCATCAAGCAATCTCACAACCACTTCGCAAGACTGATGCTGAGAGAACGTTATTGGCTATTGTGCCTCAATGATCTGGCTTCCTATCAAATATACAAATACATGTTCTATTACATGGTTTCCCAAACTTTCTGAGCTGCGGAACCCCTAGTAACCTCCCAAGAGCATCGGGAAACCCAAAGCATTCTTATAATGTCAATGCGCTTTTTTTTTGCCGTAAAATACAGAAATCAAATGTAACCCAGTCCGTTTTATCTACATTAATCCAAATATTAATCTGGTAATTAAAATGTTATCTGACTGTGGTGAATGTATTATACTAATAATCCACCAGTGTATTTGTATTTGTGCTGTCGCACTTGTATTTGTATATTTGTATCTGTGCTATACTGCTGCCCTTGTGGGCTTCTCCTATGGGCCATTGTGTGGCATTATCCATAGGGGTACATGTTGGGGCATGTATGGGCTCTGCCCATGGCTCCTCCCCCTTGAAGGGAGGTATAAAGAGCAGTCAACCTGCAGGCAGTTTTCAGCATTGGTTCAGTCGCAGGCAGGCACTGTTCTAAGTTGATTAAAGCCACAGTTTACTTCCACTCATGTCTCGAGTGAATTGATGGTTGCATCACTGACTAAAAAATATGTATAGGTCTTATCCTTTGTAATTTTTAGTGGGAGGAATGATGCTGGAGAGCTGATTCTCATATCAGATATGTGTGTCTCACTCATGTTCACTCACATCTCATCACTCCTCCATGTACACAGCCCTCTTACCCACACTGACGCCTGTACCCCACCACCTTGAGGCCGAATGCAGCCCCTCCTTACTGCTTCTGGCCAATTAATTTCCTGCCTTGCTGTTGGCAGCGGACTATTCTGTCCGGCAACAGCAAGATGGAAAAACTCAAATGGGCCACAGAACAAGACCTCTTGAAGCACTGAATGCTGATAGGCTGACGACAGCCTATCAGCATCCAGTGTTCAAGAGGTCTTCTATCAGCATTCAGTGCTCCAAGGGGCCTTATTTTGATTTGCCTTTGTGCGCATTTGAACCAGCATTTACCAGTAATGTTGCAATCTTTAGCTTCATGTCCTGGAGACCCTTCATGGACCAAGTTTGGGAATGCCAGTTCTATTATATGCTGTGTGATAGCGAGCACCATAAATATAGTGCACCATCTGTGCTTTGAGTGGGTTATTGTACTGTAATGCATAACTCTGTTAGATCCTGATTGTCGTGTCCCAATCATTTATCCTGCATCCTTCGGCCATACTGCTACCACAAATGGCATTCACCTCTACTTAAATGCTATTTCACTTTTTTATGAACCACTCCTAAGCATAAGTCAACTTCTTAAACAAATTATACATCTTTGCTCCATTCAGCATATAAGAATGTGATAAATCCGAGATAGGTGGATTTTGGAAGGAATATGTTAGAAGAATAATTTTAACAGAAGTTGGGAATGTAGACAAGTGGGGCCCAGAGTGACATGTGTATAGAAGTTGGAAACAAAACAAAAATTGACCAATTCTAATTCCCGTGCTCTATTGTAATAAGACATGAGGAACTGGTTGGTGCATAGTGACTGATGCAGGTCCATGGCCACACAATGTCCAGTGGGAAACCTATCTCCCAGATGGAAGGATGAATACAACTGTTAAAGGTTGCACTCTGTTTTGTTTTTGGCTTGATTTATTACTGTGTTGCAATGTGAAGATGGCCGGAAAGAAGCATAAGATTACAATCATGTTTTCAGACTCCTCAGTAATTGGGCCAGGAGGGAAATATTGTTGCCTAAAATTGGCAGGAGGATGCACAGAATGGCAAACTCCTAGTTGGAGTTAGCAGAAGAATTTGTAACGAGAGCATCGCCCCAAGGAAGTGCCACAGGCGATTCAATAATAATGTTAGTTGAGGTATAGCTCAAAGAGAATTTGCTACGGCGCGGTATATTTCTTAGGGCAGGGCACAAAGTCGGACAAAGGTCAAGCATGATCCTGAGAAGCGGAAATATGTGCCCCCTGGTCAATGGCGTTATCACAAGATCTGAAAATATGCGCCGTGGTCTATTTTCCCTATTTGGTATTTCTGGTCATGTGTGAGTCCCACCAAAAGCTTATTCCACATTTTAGCACCCTAACTGCCTCCAATAGGTTTGCTAAATACATCTGCCAAAGTAGTGTGGATTGAGATGTGCCAAAAGGATGAGTGATTGAGAATCATCCTCACAAGTGCCAACTCCTGCTCAAAGATTATATTCAAGTTTTTCCTTGCTTATTCCTAGAGCCAATGTAAATAAGACACTGCTTGAATAGGAGAATGTGCAAAGGTTCTATTCCCACTTCCCATGACCATATGCAAAATACTTAGACCTTGGCATTCAGGAACGTTCTACTGTAATTATTTTTCCTTCCCTTTATTTGATTTCTACTTTTCCCCAATTGGCTCCTTAGTTAGTGCATCTCATAAGGTGGAAGTGCAGTTTAGCTACTGATTTTTCTCTCACGATTATGGACAAACAGTCCAGCTATGTTATTCCAATGTCTACAGACCTGTTTCCCCCCCACCCCCGACACCTTCTCCTCCATCCGCTCCCACACAGACCCTTCCTTCATGGCCCACACGGACCTTCTCTGCGTTCATCACCCAATAATGCTTCAACCCCCTAGATATCACCAGATTAACAGGTTATCCGGGTATACTTCCCAGTTGGTTTGTCAATCTCTGACTCAGAGTCAATCAGTGGAAACTACATTAAGACCTGTTCTCCCAGCTGGTGTGTTTGGATTTTGGCATGTCTGCCTGCCGTGCTGGTATGGTGACATAGTGGTTAGCACTGCTGCCTCACTGCACCGAGGTCCCGAGTTTGATCCCTTCCCCGGATCACTGTCAGATTCTCCCTGTGTCTGCGTGGGTCTCATCCCGACAACCCAAAGATGTACAGGTCAACAATCTTTATTGTCAGAAGTAGGCTTACATTAACACTGTAATGAAGTTACTGTGAAAATCCCAAGTCATCACACTATGGCACCTGTTCAGGTACACCGAGGGAGAATTCAGAATGTCCAAATCATCTAACAAGCACATCTTTTGGGACTTGTGGGAGGAAACTGGAGCGCCCATAGGAAACCCACACAGACACTGGGAGAACGTGCATATTCCACACAGTCAGTGACCCAAGCCAGGAAACTAACACGGATCCTGGTGCCGTGAAGCAACAGTGCTAGCCATTGTGCTATGATGCCGCCTGTTGGTGGATTGGGCGTGCTAAATTGCTCCTTCCTTGGGTAGTCTAAATTTATATATATATTTTTTTTAAAGTCTGCCTGCCTTCTCATGACTGTTGGGAGGTTTTTAGATATTCACAGCACAGCCATTTCAGAAGGCTGTGCACCTTGGGTTCATTAATTAAGTTAATAAATTAATTCAAAAATCTTTGACGCCTGTGGACCTTTTGGATGAGTCCCTTGTGACAGGCAACTTGAGCCTTTCTCCCAATCATAAAGATATTCTAAGCAGTAGGTCTGAATCATAGTTTTTCGGGTTTGGTAATACTGCTCTCAACGCCCCTCGAGTTTCAGACCTGTGGTGCAGCAGCCAGTGGAAGGATGGCAGAGAGGGAAGGGCTGGTGCAAGTAGCAAAGCCCCAGATGGAACAGTCTAGGAAGAGTTCCACCAGCAGAGGAAGAGATGCAGGAGGATTACTTGAAGGCCATCAAAGGGGCTGTGTCATGGAGAAATGTTTGGAGGCATGGATCGGAGACCCAAGAGATTGAGAGGGTGATGTCGGACTACAGCGATCGGGTGGTGGCATTGGAGGCTGAGGTGGGACTCAGGAGACCTTTTGAAGATGTTGAGAGCAAAGGTGGAGGAGCCGGAAAATAGATCTAGAAGGCAGAATCTGAGATACTGGACCTGCCTGAAGGAGTGGAAGTTGTGAGTTCCACAAGATACGTTTCAAGGATGCTAGGGGGTTGGTGGTGGAGGGGGTGTTGGATAAGGCCCCTGTAGTGGACAGAGCGCACAGGTCTCTGAGGCAGAAGCCTAGAGTGGGGGAGCTGACGCAGGTGGTGATCGGGAGACTCCATATGTTCGTGGGGAAAGAGAAGCTTCTGCAGTGGGTCAGGGAGAAGCGCAACTGTGAATGTGAGGGGAGAAAGGCCTGAATATACCAAGACATCTGAGCTGGCAAAATGGCATGTGGAGTTCAACAAAGCCAAGGTGATGTTATATAAATGGCAGATGAGGTTTGGGGTGGTCTACCTGCAGAAGCTTTGGGTGACATATCGAGGTCGGGAATACTATTACCCAATGCTTTATCAAGCAGAATAAACTGGGGGAGAACTGAATGATTCCGTGAGACTGAGGTGCTGGCACTTTGAAGTAATTTGGAATACAGGTAGAGTGGGAGGTTTTCATTTCCTCCGACGTAGAGGTTTTTAAAAAAATGTTCGATTGACAAAGGGTAGCAGGGTGAAAAGTTTGTAAGGGATGCCAGTCCTCTCCTCCCTGGGGCTCTATTTTTTTCTGTTTTGTTCTTGGGGAAGGTGACCTGTGGTTTCAGATGAGTCTTTGTTTGGATGGGGGAGGTCAGTGGCGAGCCGCCTTCACAGAACAGAGGGGTGAGGGCGGGGGACGGGTGGGGATTTAGTGGGAGAAGCCTTTGGGCCGGAGTTGTCAGACTGGCAGGTGATGCTGCTGGAAGTGAGGTGGGGCAGAAGGCCGAGAGAGGTGGCCATGGGAGAGGGAGAGTGGGGGGGAGAGAAAGGGAAGACATGGTGATGCGATGGTGCGAGATTGAAGTAGGAACATGGTCGGGGGGAAAAGTGGGCCATCTTGGATGGGCCAGGTATGGGGTTAAATTAATGGTGGTAGAGCCAAAAGGGTTGGATGGCAGACGGTCGAGGGGAATGAAGGTGTAAGCGCTCAGTAAGGCTGATAATGTGGAACGTGCAAGGGCTCAATGGACTGGTCAAAAGGTCTCTGGTCTTTGCGCACTTTAGGAGCTTGAAAGCGGAGGCGTTCTTTCTGCAGGAAACGCACCTCAGCCTAACCTGATCTGTTACACGAAGGAAGGGGTGGGTGGGCCAGGTTTTCCACTCTGGGTTTGATTTAAAGTCGCGGGGAGTGGCAATTTTGATGAGTAAGAAAATGGGGGGGGGGGGGGGGGGCGGGGGCGTTCTTTCTGCAGTAGACACTCATCCGTGTAAAAGATCTGGTTAGGCTAAGGAAGGGGTGGGTGGGTCAGGTTTTCCACTTGGGGTTTGATTCAAAGTCGCGGGGAGTGGCAATTTTGATGAGTAAGAAAATGGGGGGGCTGTGAGCGCAAAGGAAAAGAGGGACCCGGATGGGAGAAATGTGATTGTGAGTGGGGTATTAGAAGGATGCTGGTGGTGTTGGTGAATGTGTATGCACCGAATTGGGTTAATGTAGCTTTTATGAGGCGGTTGCTGGCAGCAATCCCGGACTTGACCACGCACCAGTTGATTATGGAAGGAGATTTTAATTGTGTTCTCAGGCAATGGGTAGTGGTGTTCATGGATGCGGAGAAGGCATTCGACCGGGTGGAGTGGCGGTAATTGTTTGAGATCATGGGAAGGTATGGGTTTTGGTCGAAGTTTGTGGCATGGGTGCGCCTGACATCTGTGGCACCGAGCGAGAGTGTGCGAAACAATGATATGGGTACACGGAACTTTGAACTACGCAGGGGAACAAGGCAGGGTGCCTGCTGTCGGTGCTGCTGTTTGCTTTGGCTATAGAGCCTCTGGCAATGGCTCTTAGGGGGTCGGCAGAGTGACGAGGAATTATTAGGTGATGAAGGGAGCATCGCGTGTCGCTCTATGCTGACAACCTATTATTTGATGAGTCGGACCCGGACTCCATGCAGAGGATCATGGGCTTGTTGGGGAAAGTTGGGCCGTTCTCAGGATATAAATTAAATAAAGGGAAAAGCAAAGTGTTCTCGGTGAATGAATTGGTTTGGCGAGCCAATTTTGGGGGGTGGGGGGGAGGATGCTATTTTAAGGTGGCTAGAGACAGGTTTAGATACCTGGAGATTCAGGTAGTGAGGCAATGAGCAATGCTTCACAAATGGAATTTAACAAAACTGGTGGAGGAGGCTAGGGAGGAATGCTTTCTTTTGGACACTGGAAACAATTATTTTGGTCTGTGCGTGGGCAGGGAAGGTGTTAAAGTTAAGAGGATCCTGTTACAGAGGCAGCAGGGAGGGTTGGTGTTGCTGAACCTGCTGCATTACTATTGGTCGGCGAACGTGGAGAAGGTAAGGCAATAGTGGGAAAGAGAGGGGGTAAAATGGAGGAATCCTGTAGGGGCTCCAGCTTAAGGGCGATGGTGACGGCAGCTTTGCCAATGGTGCCAAGCAGATACTTGGGGAGCCCAGTGGTGCAGTCAACGGTGAAGATGTGGAACCAGCTGTGGAGGCACTTTAGGATAGAGGGGATGTGGTGTTAACGCCGATGTGTGAAAACTACGGATTTGAGCAGGGGGGATAGATGGCATGTCTTCGAAATGGAGAGAAGTGGGGCTGGATAAGGTGAGGGATTTGTGTCTGGAAGGAGGGTTTGCCAGTATAGATGAATTGAAGGAGGAGGTAGAGCTCCCTGTGGTAGTATGGCTAGAGAGATCATATTACCAAAGAACCAAGCTGCCATTGGTACAGCAGCCTCGCTGCCCATTGGCCCAGGCAAGTCATGTGCCTCTCTGCCAATTGGTTGTGGCTGGTCTTGTGACTCCCCGCCGATTGGCTGAGGTTGGTAGCTCCACCTACAAGGCGGGGTATAAGAGCTCGTACTGGCTGGCAGTCAGCCATTCTCTGTATGACCACTGCCGGGCTCACATCTAGCGTATTAAAGCCTGTTGTTTGGAACTTCACTACGACTCGAGTCCAATTGATGGTGCATCACTCCCGAGAGGAAGTGAGTCTAAGTGCCTGCAGGTAAGGGACTTCGCATGGAAGGTTTGGAAGAAGTTCCTCAGTTTGCCGAGGTACACCCTGCTGAAGCGACTGTTGCTTCTGGGTGTGGAAGGGGAGGGCAGGATCGGAGACATATTTTTTTTTAAACAAACATTTTATTAAGGCATTTATGGTTTTATAGCAACAAAAGATACAAGTACAAATGTAAACATAAACCAGTGCGTAACACACATCCCCATCTCCCACTGTTCCCGCCGAAGCTAGACAAAAATAGCCCAACTCCCTCTACCACCCCGCTTTATTGAATCTGCTAACAGTTTAGTTTTCTCCGAAGAAGTCGATAAATGGCTGCCACCTCCGAACGAACCCTAACGTTGATCCTCTTAGGGCAAGCTTAATTTTCTCAAGCCTGAGAAACCCAGCCATGACGCTAACCCATACTCCTGATTTTGGGGGCTTCAAGTACCTCCACGCTAGTAAGATCCATCTCCGGGCTACCAAGGCAGCAAAGGCCAAAACATCAGCCTCTCTCGTCCCCTTTACTTCCGGGTCTTCCGACACTCCAAAAATCGGCACCTCTGGACTTGGCGCCACCCTCGTTTTTAGTACTGTGGACATAACATCCATAAATCCCTGCCAGAATCCCCTGAGCTTCGGACCATGCCCAAAACATGTGGACATGATTTGCGGGCCCTCCTGCACACCTCGCACACCTGTCCTCCACCCCAAAAAACCTGCTCATCTGGGCCGCCGTCATGTGTGCCCGGTGAACCAGCTTGAATTGTATCAGGCTGAGCCAGGCACATGATGCGACATGTTGACTCTGCTCAGGGCATCCTCCCACAGACACACCTCCAACTCCTTTCCCAACTCATCTTCCCATTTACTCTTCAGCTCATCTATTTGGGGTTCCTCCCACTCCATAAGTTCTTTATAGTTAACCTGCTTACAAAACTGAGCAATGGCTCAAACACTGGTACAAAAACAATACTTACAAAACCCAAAGAAAAAAGAAACAGCAGCATAGGTATAGAGTTACTCGCCCCCAAGTTTAACTTTCCCCCATCACCTGCCAGTCCCCTGTCCTTAACAAAGTTCATTGCCTCATTCGATGATACAAAATAAAGTTCTTGATCCACAAACGAGCTGGGTGGAACATGCCAATCTTCACCCACTTCTTGAAGAGGGCCGATTTAACTTTTATTGAAGCTCTCCCTTCTTTTGGCCAGTTCCGCACCCAAGTCCTGGTAAATGCACAGCTCATTATCTTCCCATTTGCAGTTCCTCGGCTGCCTGGCCCACCTTGAGATCCGTTCCTTGTCCAGGAACCGGTGCGTTTGTACCACCATCGCCCTCGGTGGCTCATTCATCTGCGGCTTCCTCATAAGCGCTCTGTGTGCCCTGTCCACTTCCCAGGGCTGAGTATACTCACCTTCCCCCAACAGCTTCTCGAACATACGCGCCACATATGCCCCTGCGTCTGATCCCTCGCTGCCCTCTGGGAGGCCAACTATCCTCGGGTTCTGCCTGTGCGACCTGTTCTCCAGATCCTCCAATTTCTCTTGCAGCCTTTTCTGGTGGTCCCTCATCAGCTCTGTCTCCACCGCCATTGAGGTTAGCTGATCCTTGAGCTCAGCCACCTCTGCTTCCATCTTCTGGATCGCCTGGCCGTGCGCTTCCAATCTTTGCTCGACCTGGTCAATCCCTATCTTAATCGGGTCCAGGTACTCTTGTGTTTGCTTAGCAAAGCTCTCCTAAAGGAATTCCAACAGCTGCTCCGTTGACCCGCAGGTTGGCAGTTTCGGTCCCTGAACCTCCGCCATATTCTCCTGTGCTGCAGACTCCACTCCCTTCTTTGCCCAACGATCTCTCTTTTTCAGACCACTTCTGGTCCACAAATCAATAAACTGGTGGGGGATTCTTCTCCTCTACCTCACCATTCTCCTATTTTACCGATGAAATTCCCCCATACTTCGGGGAAAAAGGTCCTAAAGGTCCACGAGTGGGTGCTACCAAAAAAGTGACCACTCACTCCATGGTCGCCACCGGAGGCCTTGGGATCAGAGACTTATCTGGATGGCTGGGGGTGAATGGCTGGTCAAGATTAAGGAGACGTGGGAGGGGGAGATAAATTGGGGAGTATGGAGTGAGACACTACCAAGGGTAAATGCATTCAAAGACTCTGCTACCTCTGCCTCCTGAGGAAGGGAGTTCCACAGACCCTCTACCCTCAAATTTATTTTCATCTGTCTTCAATGGACGATCTTTACCTTTAAACAATGATCACTGGTTCCAGGTTCTCTCTCAAAGTGAAAAGTCCACCCTGTCAAGACGCTTCAAGATCTTGTGATTCAATCAAGTCATCTGATACTCTTCTAATCTCTAGTGGATATAAGCCGCCTGTCCAACTTTTTCTCCCAAGACAACCTGGCTCCTTTTTTAAGTATATTAATGAGGATTTTACATTTTTTTTAACCAACACAGCAAAATAAATGCATCGCAGTACGCAAGGAGAAAAATTGCTCTTCATATATAAAGGGAACAGATGAACAACATTATCAGTAGTTCAACATAAAATTGGACATAGCTAGGTGCCTCTATAAGCCCTACCAGAGATCAAGGGAGAAATGGGATGACGCCATGAAAACACACCTTCCAACAATGCGTCTACCTCGCCATTCTCCTATTTTACTGATGAAATTCCCCCATACGTCGGGGAAAAAGGTCCCAAAGGTCCACCACGAGCGGGTGCTACCAAATAAGTGACCACTCACGCCATGGCCGCCACCGGAGGTCTTGGGATCGGAGACATATATGGGTGGCTGCAAGAGAGATTTTCCGCACGATGTTCAGGCGTGCACCAACATATATCTCCCTCAACTCTAGCAGGACCAGAAGACTACAGACACCACAGTCTGATCTCCTTAGATACCAACCCCCTCTGCACCCATGCAGGAACCAATAACTTGATTCTTTATATCCACCCTTACAAAAAGAAAACCCAGTTCTAAAGGGGAGCTTCATGTACCGTGCAATGCAACCTAACCCTAAACTCGGCCCGGTACAGAACCAACATCATTCCATACATTAATACCAAGAGGACCAGCAACATCACATTCAGATTATGATCAAGCCTTCAGAACCTCCCAAGAAAAAGAGCTAGAGCTACCAGAAGTAAACTACAGGATAACAAAGCATCAGGGCCCAGCCATGGCTCAATATTTCCCTGGTGCCTCCCAACTACCCAACAATGAGAAAGAGAACCAGTTGCTCCTTCAACCAAGAAGGGGAGAGGTGTGTAACAGGTTGTCCACCAAAATACAGGACTCTCCTCAACCCCAGGCCTTGGCGCACCAAGGAAACAATACCCGGTGCCTCAAGACATCCCTAATAGGCACCTTCAAGAACGGACATCCCCAGGGGACAACAGGATACCAGTCACAGCACTAGACCTAGCCCAGCACCTTCCAACACCTAGGAACCACTTTTCCCCCAGCCAGACCTCCACATCTCCAACCACATCCGGGGAAATGCACTGCCTAGATTTGTACTGATTTAAAAAAAACAAAAGATGATTACGCCAGCCCCACCCAGGGAGACCACATCGCCGAATAGAAGAATAGTCAAGACACCCAAAAAGTGGGTGCCCTGGGATAGTGGGTCGATTCCCTCCTTCCCTCGGTACAACCATCCCCTGACCACCAGACTGAACCTCCCCAAAGGGAGGTACGTTGGACTGATCTTCAAAAATATCACCATCACCCATCACAGAAGGGTTACTAAGATCTCTTGCTCTCTCTCTCTTTAGCAGACCAGCCAAGGATTAACCAAACCCAGCTCGGCGTGGGCCGCCACTCCTATCACCTCATTATACTCAACCTGAGGAAAAGTTCCAGCCTATACTCGACCTAAGGGAAACACTCCAGCCTCAAGGAAGAGTCAAAGAACAGTACAGCATAGGAACAGGTCCTTTGGCCTCCAAGCCTGCGGCGACCATGGTACCTGTCTAAACTAAAACCATCCGTACTTAACAGAGTCCGTATCTTTCCATTCCCACCAGAGTCAGAAGGAACCCAGTCCTCCCCAGGATACATAATCTGCCTAGGCCATTGAAGAAGAAATATAAATTAGAAAAAACAATAAAAACCCAATACGGTTAGCTCCAACTGGGGACGTGTCCTCAACCTCCTGAGGACTTGACTAACCCTATTGTGGTGAATTCAAGAAATTGTTTGTTTTTGTAGTAATAAAACCCCCAAGTTAAAACGCTTATGGACAGGTTATCTGCTGGGCACTTATGCTATCTTTGACCATCTGATTTTCCCAGTCCATATGTAAATTACAATATCCATGATTATTGCCAAACTTTCCTGACATGGTCCCATAATTCCTTTTATACTGTCCCACAAGGTAGTTAGAATTAGGGGGTCTGTGCACCATTCCCACAAATGACTTCTTGCCTTCATAATTTCTCATCTCAACCCACGCTGCTTCTACATTGTGGTTTCCTGAGCTTGGGTCATCCCTCTCAAATGTGCTAATGCCGCTCCTCCACTTTTTCCTAGCTTCCTGTCCTTAAGACTCCGGCCCCAATCTATCATCATGAAGCCACATCTCTATAATGGCTATCAGATCATATTTATTTCTATTTGTACTATCGGTTCTTCCTGTTTAAAATGCTATGTGCATTCAGATAATGAACCTTTAGTTTTGCGCTTTTGTTATTTTTATAACTCTAGCCGTACTTGTTGATTTACTCTTTGATTTGCACACTCTCAATCCTTTCCTGTTACATTGTTTGTCATTTTCCATATTAATACCATTTGTCTTCTCTCCGCTCTTTGGTTTACCAAATTTTTCCAAATTTGATCGCTTGTCCCACTAATTAGCTTAAAACCTTCTCTACTTTCCTAGTTATGTGGCTCACTAGAACACCAGTCCCAGCATGATTCAGATGTAGACCATCCCAACAGTATAGATCCCATTTTGTTAATATGGGTGCCAGTGTGTCTGAAACCAGAACCCACTTCTCCCACACCAGTCTTTTGAGCCTTTGTTTTGGTGGTCCTACGTACTGAGATAATACTGCCCTTCTTTCTGGCATCATTTAACATCCATCAAGGTTGTTTAGCATTTAAACATAATGGTTTAACATCTTACACAAAATACAGTATCTCCAATAGAGGAGCACTCCTTCAGTAGTACAACAACATTTTGGTATTGACTATGTGCTCTAGTCTCCAGAGTGGGGCTTAAACCACCAATCTTGTGATCTGAGGCACAAGTGTCATCGCTTATATGGGCAGGCAAATGGCCAGCACCCATTTCTTTGCCAGTGATGTTGTATGGCCAGTTGCTTAGCGATACAGAAGTTGCATCACCTCCCTCTATCCTTGCAAGGGAGCACTTAGCATATGCTCTGTGGCTCAGTATGGTTACATGGATGGCAACACAAATTCACAACTGCCATGAATCTACTATTGTTTGATGCAGAGCATTTCAAGTAGCGGTGCTAGAGAATTATGGAACAGAATTTGATGGGTCAAAACCATTCACTGTGATGCTCTTTTTCTACCGTATTAGAAAATGGGTGAAGAAATAATTCCAGATAAAGTTATTTAAAGTAAAATTCCCAACTTTTAAATATATGTTCATTATGCCAATGTCATTTGCCTTTTAATGACAATAGTCATTACTGCATAATGGTGTACTGATAGAACAAACATTTCCTTCAGGCACAGAATATTACATTATTGTACTGAACAGTGATTGAATGAATGTCTTGCTGGATAACAGACATGCCAATTCATATTTCAACATCCTTCTGCCTGTGGTCAAATTTTGTAAGGTAATCTCTATTTTTGTTCTTCCTGTGACAGAATTTTTTAGCTCACTCATTGAGAAGATGCAAGCAAAGGAAGTCTTGAGGAATCTGCGGCTACTTGAATTGGATGAATTCAGCCAGTTTTTTCATACCATTCCTCCACCAACACTGGTGGGAATTGCTTCATTTGCAGCTATTGTAGCATACTGGCTAACTACCAGACCCAAAGCCCTGAAGCCACCCTGTGACCTTTCACAACAGTCAGTGGAAATTGAAGTAAGTTCTTGCCAAGTCAGTATGGCATCAGTAATACTGATATGACAACGTGGCTTGATTAGATTTTTACCTAAAGTAAAGCACTATGCAGGTGAGAAGAGTTGATGCACATTTTGGACTTGGTCTTATCATGTTTCCGCTCCACTCTCTGCATTGTAATGGACTTCAAAATAACAAAATTAGACCCTATTATTGTGACCATGGTGAGTAATTCCATCTCATTCTCTGTGCTCTGCAGCTAACATCATGGTTAATCACACAATCTTTCTCTAACCTTGATTCTCTGTCCAGCTTGCTTGCCTACCTGATTGTAGCCACAGTGTCTATAGAAGTAGGTTGTCTCCTGACCCCTGTATGACCATATATATATATATATATTGTATGGTAAATGAAGGGTTAACAATTTAATGTGAATGAATCCAATCACTAGATGGTGATCAAGAGCATACATGTGGATCACGTGATACCTATGATTTCTGGGAGTAGGTGATTGGACGGGATATTGTCGTGTTTTCAGAAGCTCTGTCAATAGAATCATTAGTCTTAGTGTATTTTGTAATACTTGTATCTTGGTGAGTTTGAATCCATTTTAGTTGTAGTGTTAATAAATCAGCTTTGTTCGAAACATAGCTTGATGTTCTTTGTGAGACACTACACTTTGCAGCCATCCTCATCCACAAAGCAAAGAACATCACACCCAGCACTGTCAGAAGTCTTCCAAAGATTGAGTCTTGGCCCTTTCCTCTTCCTCATTTGCAAACTGCACCTACGAATCCTGTGACAACGGCATTTTTATGCCTGATGCTGGAACCATTCTTTTTTTTTTGTTCTACTAATTTTCTCAAACTCTTTTGTATTATTAGATTACATGTCTAGCATTGATTCTTCCATTTGAACAAAAGTCTTTATCTTTTTCTTTTTTTAGTCTTTAGAACTATTTTCCATTTGCCTTTCTTTCTTAATCCTCACGCTTTCTATTAGTTAGCGTTCAGAGGACAAATGGGTGATTATGGTTGAAGGCCTCAGCCCGCCAGTTAAAGCAAATTGCAGTAAAATGTGTTATGAATAATTTTTGCTCTTTTTCCTGATTGAGAAGCATTTGGATTCTACTCAGCATGTCCCACGCAATGAGAAACTGAGGTGAGGATTTTGGTATGTAAGAGGATCATGGGTATGCTCAAAGCCACATCTAAACATGCTGTGGTATCATGCATTAATGATCCAATTGATGTTCTACATATTCCTTTTTTCATTTTATACCCTTTTGAATTTATCTCCTTTTAAAGATGCACAAATTCTTCTGGAACTTGTATTAAAGTAGTCAGGATAGCCTGAGATAGGGCAGCATGGTGACGCAGTGGTTAGCACCTAAGTTCCATCCCAACCCTGGGTCACTGCCCGTGTGGAGCTTGCACATTCTCCATATCTGCATGGGGCTCACCCCCACAACCTAAAAAGATGTGCGGGATAGGTGAATTGGCCACATTAAATTGCCCCTTAATTGGGGAAAAAAGAATTGGGTACTCTAAATTTAACAAAAAAAAGGAAATCCTGAGATAAACTATGTTACCTGTCTCATACCAGAATAAGAAGATTAACTAATTTATTATAGGCATGAGTTTTATCTTCCTGGTGATAGCACAGAAATGAATGAAACCAGCTAATAGAAGCTTCATGCTATAGTTTCCAAACGAGGAGGAACAGACCAAGGGGACATGGGACTAGTTAATGTAGAATGTTTAATTAATTGTGAATCATCAACCTCCAGTTATATTAGGAACAAAACAAATGATGAATTGTTATCAAATGATTGTAAAATGAAGCAGAATGTACAATATTTGACAAAGTTTTAGATTTTACATATCAGGGAAATATGCCCCATGCCAATTCCAGAAATATATATGCGACAGCCTCCAAAAGAAAAATGACCATAAGACGTAGGAACAGAAGTAGGCCATTGTGCCCATCGAGTCTGCTCTGCCATTCATGACTGATCATGACTAATATGATGATTCTCAACTCCACTTTTCCACCTTATCCCCACAACTCTTGGCTCCCTTAATGAGTAAAAATCTGTCTCTTAGCCTTGAACATAATTGATGACCCAGCCTCTACAGTTCTCACTGTCGTAA
The DNA here is from genome assembly GCF_902713615.1 of Scyliorhinus canicula. Taxonomy (NCBI): domain Eukaryota; kingdom Metazoa; phylum Chordata; class Chondrichthyes; order Carcharhiniformes; family Scyliorhinidae; genus Scyliorhinus; species Scyliorhinus canicula. The sequence continues at coordinate 205,042,508 of NC_052149.1, read as the reverse complement.
AGAATTCCATAAAATCACTATCCTTAGAAGAAATTCCAACTCATCTGTCTTAAATAGGCGATCAATATTTTTCTGAGATGATGCCCTCTGATCCTAGACTCTCGCACAAAGAGAAACAACCTCTTGGGATCTATCCTATCAAACCCTCTGAGAATCCTATGTTTCAATAAGATGACCTCTCATTCTTCTACTCTGATTAATACTGGCCCAACCTACTTAACCTTTCCTCATGAAAAAATCCCTCCATATCCAGGATCAACCTAGTGAACCTTCTCTAGACTGCCTCCAATGCCAGTATATCTTTCCTTCGATAAGGAGACCAATACTGTTCACAGTATATCATTTTAAAGGAATTTGCACAAAGGTTATGTTAAATTTTTCAATGGGGGAGGGTGTAAAACTGTTAATTTATAAGGTGTTTGAAAATATGAAGATAGAATAATCACTTGATTCCAAACTCATTTAATAGATTTTAATTCATCATCTTCAATGAAATTCATTGAAAATGTTGTCTTGCATGAACTCATATTTGGTGGCCTTGACTTTGTATTCCAAAAAATTATTTCCTGGTAACTCAACAAAGTCCACTTATGAAGAAATGATTTCCGAGCAAACGTAAATGCTTTCACAGCAAACTTTGTATTTTTTTAAAAAGCAACTGTCTTTCGGAGCAGTGTGCTGCCTATGTTTCAATAATTAGCTTTTTAAGCTGGCATCAGTTTTTCAAGCTATGTGTTTGCTTGTCAGTATTATGGATGAAAAATCAGCTTTATCCAGAGGTTGTGAACGCTGGTTAGTCATTTTAATTGTGGGGCTGGAGTGTGTCAGAATTGGATTGGTTTGGTTGGATTATAATTAATCAAGATATACTTTCTCATTATTTGTTTCATTCAAACATAAGACAGAACATTTTAAGTTGAGCTATTGGTTTCTTTATAGATATTTGTCTGTGAAAATATGTATATGTAACAAGCTGCTGAAATGCACATTTTTTTATGATGAAGTCTGGTTTGCAACCTTTTTTTGAGATTAAGTAAATGTTTCTTACTATGAATGCATTAACTGTCTATATTTAAGTGGATAGGAACAGCATAGGCCATTCAGTTCCTTAAGTCTGTTTCTGACTGATTTGTATTTTAACGCCATTTACTTGGTTCCAGAATCCTTAATATTCTTCTCTAATGAAAATCTAAATTGGTTTTGAAATTTTATCATTAACTTGACACTCTCTAAGTTTTGGTTAAATGACATCTTCTTGCCTCAACTTTGTTCCAGCTCTGCACTGGCTCTCTGTACACCAATGAGTTGATTTCAGAACATGTATTGTCTCTTTTGGATCTCTTAATGATATTGCATCACCCTACCTTTGTGATCTTCTCCAGTTCCCTCAAGTATCCTTGTGTTTCTATAACATTCGTCTTTTGTTCAATTCTACCATTCAGAGCTTACATTTTGTTCTGTCCTTTGGTGTTTTCTTTCTTGGTGCACAAATGAACAAGTCTCAGTTTCTCTAGGTTTTATAGAAACACTGATCTAAATGTAATCCTAATACAAGAATAAGAGATGCTGACAAGGTGGATGCATTTATCATGATTAAATTGTACAACCCACTTGATGCAAGTTTATACAAATGCAATATGTTGTTTTGTTTCATTAGGGTGCTGACCAAGCTCGTGGGTCTGTATTAGGTGATAGCCTTCAGCTTATGACACACTACCACGATGATGCAAAGACCATGTATGAAGTATACCAACGAGGATTATATATAACAGGTAAGTTTCTGGATAGGAAAATAATTCACAATTTTAAATTTGAAAGAATTCTTTATTAACTCTGGATGGTTGTTGAAGAAATAAATTTCAAATGGCACAAAGTAATGTGTTTAACCTCTTGGAGTAACAGTGGGATTCATATTTGGCAGAGTTACGATTAAACATCGTTTCCAATTCCTAATAAGCATTGCACTTCAATTTGTTGGACACATCATTACCAGCTCCTTTGCCCTGTCTGTCCATATGCCTCTTGCCTCTATTTCTGTCTCCCTCCTTCACTTCTGTTATTTTATCTCCTCCTTTCCCCTCCTTCGCCATATTCTTTTGACTCTTTTTCCTTGTGCTTTTCCTTTCTTACTCTTTGCAAAGACAAACAGGAGAGAGAGTCAATCATATCAGAGGTTTCAGCTTGACCAGTTATATCTTCTTTTCCTGTACCTTGGTGGGAAGGAAAGCTGAGTTTTCTGCCTGACCTGGGGTTGTGGAAGTTTGAAGTCCCTCTGCTTGTTGACGTTCTATGGTCTGTTTAGAGTTGGGACTGGTTGTGATCGGCAGCAATACTGGCAATTCCATCCTCCATTCAATGCAAGCCTTTTGAAAAGCTTTTGGCTGAGCTCCCACTGCGACCAGCTTCTCTGACCGATATTATGTGAGGTGAACAATAAGAAAGTCCCAAACAACTGATCTGGTGGGAATGCAACCAGCAAAAATACTAACGGCAATAAAAGCAAAATATAAGTTAAAGATGCTGGAAATCTGAATTCAAAACCATATTTGCTAGAAAAACTCAGGTGTGGTAGTATCTGTGGAGAGAGAAACGCAGTCAACGTTTGAGTCCAACATGACTCTTTGGAACCTTGAATGCGATTGGTAATTTAAAAAAAATATTTTTATTGGTTTTGCATTTGCTCATGACAATATGGCAAAAAGAAAGACAAAAGAATTAATAAATAGAAGCCTTAACGACAAATTAAAAATGTGAAAACGAGTAATCAGGTATGAATACATATGAATCATGTGCTATGAGGCCTGTTAACATTGGGCACCCAATGATCTGTTACCACCACCGTATTATTTGACTAGTTACATGTGGCCTCATGGCATTAAAATATACCAGGGACATGTTTTTGCGGCCACCCACAGGCTCTCCTTCATTTGGTTCCTTTGCCCTGCTTCCCCTGTACTCTGGGTAGTGTCTTCTCCTCTTCTACTCCTCAATTAATAGCTGGTCACGATCAGGTTAGTAAATTGCTTCCATATGTTGCAGAAGCCTTCGTCCAATTGTCTGGTAAATCTTTTCCAATTTTAAGAAATTCTGCTAAGTCGGACAGCCAGTCTGTGGCCTTGGGTGGCGGCATTGATCTCCGGCTGAGCAGAAGTCTCCAGTGGGTGATTAAGGTGGCAAAGGCCAGGGTGTCTGCCCCACTCCTGTGAAGAGCTCTGGCTGCTCCAATATCCCGAAGGTTGTCACTAGTTCTCTACCCTCACCTCCCATACTGCTGGTATGTCCAGCCCGTCGAGAAACCGCTTCATCCTCTAGTCATGCTCCGGGGTTCTGAGGTGTATAGCTCTCGGTGGAAAGTCATGAAGGCCTTGTTGATTTTGTCCGGTGCCATGGTTAGTTTACTGTTCCTGTCCCTCATCTGCGCTATCTCCCTCATGGCTGCCTGCTTTCTCAGCTGGTGAGCCAGCAGGCGGCTGGCTTTATCTCCATGTTGATAAAAGGTCCCCTTTGTCTGTCAGACCTGGTTCACTGCTTTCCCAGTGGAAAGCAGGTCAAATTCCATTTTGTAGGTTTTTCCCCCTCCACCAGTAGTTCTACCACCGATCCACATCCAATATGTAGTAGATCAGCTGTTGCTGAGCTGCCCTCACCTTCCAGTCCCTAAAGGCCCTACACATTATTATTCCCAATCCCCTACCCCCGCCTTATCACTGCCTTCAGTGCCTCCCAGAATGTGGAGGGTGAGACCCCTCCATTTTGGTTGCAGGTTACATATCCATCGATGGTTTGTGACATTTTTTTGCATAACGCCTTGTCGGTAAGAAGAGTGGAATCATCAATTTGCCTAGGAAGAAATCTTTACAGGTTTAGACTTTGTGGACCTGGGAGAAGAATAACTCCTTCTCCCTGTGGTAGTCACCACTGATGTGTATATATTGTATATAGAGGATGTTGATATAGGTGCTTTACAGTAAGGCCCCTGTACTACAGGTACGGGGGTAGATCCCTGCCTGCTGGCTCCGCCCAGTAGGCGGAGTATAAATATGTGCTCCGCGTACAGCAGCCATTTCATCAACTGCTGTAGGAGGCCACACATCTCAGTGTAATAAAGCCTCAATTACATTCTACTCTCGTCTTTTCGTAATTGATAGTGCATCAATTTATTACACTGAGATGTGTGGCCAACTACAGCAGCTGACGAAAAGGACTTCTAACATTGGCTAGCCTGTTTTGAAGCGTACATCGGGTCTGCGCCAGACGCAATCCCAGAAGCACAGAAGCTCCAGATTCTGTACACGTGGCTGAGCTCCAACGTCTTTCCACTCGTCCAGGACGCGCCGACCTACGCAGAGGCCATTGCGCCACTGAGGAAAAACTACGCTCAGTGGACTAACAAAATCTATGCCAGGTATCTCCTCTCCATGCAGCGCCAACTTCCCGGTGAGTCGGTGGAAGATTTCTGGCATACCCTGCTCGCCCTAGTTAGAGACTGTGACTGCCAGGACGTTTTGACCACTGAACACTCTAATCTGCTGATGAGAGATGCATTTGTTATGGGCATAGGATCTGACTACATCCACCAGCGCCGCTTAGAAGGGGCCACGCTCGACCTCGAGGCGACCAAATAACTAGACCTCTCACTTATGGTCGCGCAACGGTCAGGCCTATGTCCCCAACCGCGCATCATGGACCTCGCCGACGATCACCCCATCATGGACCCCATCAGCGACCGCCCCCAGCCAACCCCACGCCTGTGCCACGCGGCAGTCCACCAACCTCGGGGGACCCAAATGCTGCTTCTGTGGGCAGTCAAAACACCCCCGACAGCGCTGCCCGGCGCGGAGCGCCCTTTGCAAGGCCTGTGGCAAGAAGGGACATTTCGCTGCAGTGTTCCAGGCTCGCTCAATCGCAGCAATTGTCCCGGCACACCCCATGAGCGGCCAGTGGGCGTCACTATCTTCCCCTCCTCAGACCTCGTGGGGGCCGCCATCTTGCTCTGCTCACAACACGTGTGGCCTGTGGGCGCCACCATCCTGTGTCTCTCCGAACAAATGGGCGTCGCCATCTTGCCTGCCCCAGGACATGTGCAGCCCCAGGGCGCCGCCATCTTGCCTCCGCCAGGACACGCGCGGCCCATGATCTTACCCGCCTCAGGACCCCTACCCGTCAGGCACCTCATCAGGCCGCTCATCGCTTGCAACCGCCGACGACCAGCCACATCTCGCCTTGATCACGATTGACCAGTCTCGACCACACAACCTCGCGACCGGTTCAACAAAGGTGAAGGGCATGGAGTTCAGTGGCTTCTGCCTCTACGTCCTCCCCAACCTATGCACTGCCTTGCTACTCGGCCTGGACTTCCAGTGCAACCACCAGAGCCTAACCTTGAATTTGGCGAGCCCCTACCACCCTTTACCGTTTGCGGCCTCGCGACCCTTAAGGTCGACCACCTTCCCTCTTTGCAAACCCGTCACCACCAGGAGCAGACAGTACAGCGCCCAGGACAGGACCTTCATCAGGTCTGAAGTCCAGGGGCTGCTTCGGGAAGGCATCATCTAAGCCAGCAACAGCCCCTGGAGAGCCCAAGTGGTAGTGGTCAAAACTGGGGTGAAAAACAGGATGGTCGTTGACTACAGTCAGACCATCAATCGCAGCTTGATGCGTACCCCCTCCCACGCATATCTGATATGGTCAATCAGATTGTACAGTGCTGGGTCTTTGCGACAGTGGACCTGAAATCTGCCTACCACCAGCTCCCCATCCGCAAGGCGGACCGCTCGTACACTGCGTTCGAAGAAGACGGCCGCCTTTACCACTTTCTTTGGGTTCCCTTCGGTGTCACCAACGGGGTCCCGGTCTTCCAACGGGTGATGTACCGAATGGTTGACCGGTATGGACTGCGGGTCACCTTCCTGTACCTGGACAATGTCAGCATCTGCGGCCACGATTAGCAGGGTCATGACACCAACCTTGCCAAATTTCTCCACACCGCCACCCTCCTCAACCTCACGTATAATAAGGAGAAGTGCGTGTTCAGCACGAACCGCTTAGCCATCCTCGGCTATGTGGTACAGAATGGAGTTCTGGGGCCCGACCCCGATTGCATATGCCCCCTCATGGAACTCCCCCTTCCCCACTGCCCCAAGGCACTCAAACGATGCCTGGGGTTCTTTTCGTATTACGCCAGTGGGTCCCAAACTATGTGGACAAGGCCCGCCCACTCATTTCAATGCACCGCTTTTTCCCTGATGGCTGAGACTCACGAGGCCTTCAACCGTATCAACGCCGACATCGCCCTTCCAAGACGCTGCCCTTCCAAGTCAAGAGTGATGCATCAGACGTCACTCTGGCTGCCACCCTCAACCAAGCAGGCAGGCCCGAGGCATTCTTTTCCTGCACCCTCCATGCCTCCGGAATCCGGCACTCCTCTGTCGAAAAGGAGGCCCAAGCCATCGTTGAAGCTGTGCTGCATTGGAGGCATTACTTGGCTAGCAGAAGATTCACTCTCCTCGCTGACCAACGGTCAGTAGCTTTCATGTTTAACAACACACAGCGGGGCAAGGTCAAAAACGATAAAATCTTGAGGTGGAGGATCGAGCTCTTCACCAACAACTACGAGATTTTGTATCGCCCCGATAAGCTCAACGATCCCCCTGAAGCCCTATCGCGCGGTACATGTGCCAGCGCACAAGTGGACCGACTGCGCACCCTGCACAACAACCTCTGTCACCCAGGGGTCACCCGCCTTTATCACTTCATTGAGGCCCGCAGTCTGCCCTACTCCATCGAGGAAGTCGGGGCAATCACCAGACTGCAAGGTCTGCGCGGAGTGTAAACTGCACTTCTACCGGCCAGATCATACACGCCTGGTGAAGGCCTCCCACCCCTTTGAACGCCTCAGCGTGGACTTCAAAGGGCCCCTCCCCTCCACCGACCGAAACATGTACTTCCTCAGTGTGGTTGATGAATATTCCAAATTTCCCTTTGCCTTTTCTCCGTAGACACGTGCGACTCCACAAGGCGGAACCGTTGGTTGCGAGGGTACAGCCACTCCGCGCCAACCCGCAGTACGCTTACGTAGCATACCCCGACGGCCGGCAAGACACGCACGCGCGCACACACACACACACCATGCTCTCGACAATAGATCAAGGCACCGGACCGCCTGAATTTGTAATATTCTGTGATTTTAAACACAACTTTCTGTATATAGTTCTCCACCACCCCCACAGGACTCATTTTTTAATAGGGGTTGAATGTGGTAGTCACCACTGTTGTATTATATACTGCATACAAGGGTATTACGGTAAGGCCCCTGTACAACAGGTCCAGGGTTACATCCCTGCCTGCTGGCTCCACCCAGTGGGCAGAGTATAAATATGTGTGCTCCCCGTACAGCAGTCTTTTCATCAGCTGTTGTAGGAGGCCACACATCTCCGTGTAATAAACCCTCGATTACATTCCACTCTCGGCTTCTCGTAATTGATAGTACATCAGCCCTTTGCTGGAGCGATCTGTGGCGTTTTGGCAAAATGTCCAACCAACTTCCTGAGCATCGTCGTGACATACTGTCTGTTTCTGCCCCCTGTGCCCTTGGGTAGCCCGACAATCCTTAGGTTCTGGCGGTGGGACCTGTTTTCCTGATCTTCTGCCTTCCCCTTGAACGCTCTTGTGTTGTTACCAACCTTGCCACCTCAGCCTCTAACCAGGTGATCCGATCACTCCGGTCAGTGGCCGCTCTCGCCACGTCCCGCACTGTTGGTTCCTGCGAGTGACTTTTTCCCGTCCCCTTCTCGCGATTTCTATGGCGACCTCATGGCTGATATGTCCTTCTTTGAGTCCCTGTTTTTGGGGCTCTATTAAAAGAAGCTCCATCCATTGCCCTGTCAGTGGATGGGCCAACATTTGCATTCGTGATCCTGCTCAGTCCACCATGCTCTGTTCCACTCATCTTCTCTCTCTGGATCATCCTCTCCCGACTCTTACTATTGCTGCTATTTTTCCAGCTCCGTGGTTGGTTTCAAGGCATTTCCTTGGAGAGTTGTTAGTTGGGGGAGGGGAGGGGTTGCAACTTTGGTGTCTGATTTATGGGTTAAAATGGCATAAATGTATAATAATCTTTATTGTCACAAGTAGGCTCACATTAACACTGCAATGAAGTCACTGTGAAAAGCCCCAGTCGGCCCATTTCGGTGCCTGTTCAGGTACACAAAGGGAGCATTCAGAATGTCTAAATGATCTAACAGCACGTCTTTTGGGACTTGTGGGAAGAAACCGGAGCACCTAGAGGAAACTCACGCAGACACGGGGGGAAAACGTGCAGACTCCACACAGACAGTGACACAAGTTGGAATCGAACCTGGGACCCTGGAGCTATGAAGCAATTATGCTAATCACTGTTACCGCGCCGCCAACAAAATTGAAGTTCCCAAAGGAGTGCCGCTGTTCAACACGTCGCTGCGACCGGAAGTCGCTGTTTTTTTTGTTTCTACCAATGACTCCATCCTCATTGTGCCCCCCTCCCCCCACCCCTTAAAACAAATATGTTCCACCAACAAATGAGTTCTGTTCCAAATAAAGCCATTCTAATCCCAGCCCAGTACATTTTTACTTTGAATTTCATAGCATTGGCGCCACACCTCTATTCTCTGCAGTACTAAGTTCTGCTCCAAGCAGGGAGCGTAAAACTGGAGGAAGTACTTGTGGATGTGATAGGAGTGGCAGTCCACTGCAGTGAATAGGCAGTTACAATACCTGCTTCATTCCCTGTCAACAGCACCGTTCCTGCTGATGGGTTTTCTATAAAATTCCTTTGTTTATCGCTAGCTTCTCGTCAGGCCATTTACTGTTGGGAAATGAACAGGACTGATAATTTAGGCCAAGGTTTGGACATTTTAAAATTTAAATACAAAAGAAAAATTGGGAGTTATTCATCAATTGAACATCCGAAATAGGTCTGGTATATGATTATTTGAACATTTCCCATTGTTTGGAAAACAAAGGAAGTTTTAAGGGCTTTTTATTGTTAACCATTAGAAATAATGTATAGTTAATGTTATGGCAGCACAGTAGCATTGTGGTTAGCACAATTGCTTCACAGCTCCAGGTTCCCAGGTTCGATTCCGGCTTGGGTCACTGTCTGTGCGGAGTTTGCACGTTCTCCCCGTGTGTGCGTGGGTTTCCTCCGGGTGCTCCGGTTTCCTCCCACAGTCCAAAGATGTGCAGGTTAGGTGGATTGGCCATGATAAATTGCACTTAGTGTCCAAAATTGCCCTTAGTGTTGGGTGGGATTACTGGGTTATGGAGATAGGGTGGAGGTGTTGACCTTGGGTAGGGTGCTCTTTCCAAGAGCCGGTGCAGACTTGATGGGCCGAATTACCTCCTTCTGCACTGTAAATTCTATGATTAATGTTTCTGTGCTAGAAAGGGTAAAACCTATAGTTAAATTCATGCTGGACAAAGGAAGTTGATTTTAATTCAAACTGAAGAATAAATATGCTAGCAGAGGTATGTGGGCATTGCTTAGCAGCTGGAAGTCCTTGTGTTATGGGCCAGGGCTCAGAAACACCAAAAGTATATAATGAAGCCCACCTGATGTACAACCTTTTATGTTGAATTTGGCTAGGATGAGCACAAGAGCCTTCCCTTCAGGTGTGATTCATCATATATATAACAAACCACAAGAATTTTTATCAAATTACAAACATAAAGGCACCATACAGTAACAGTAATCTATGCATAATGCATAATGAATTCCCCTTTAACCATTCCAATTCATAAACAAAATCCCCAAAAATTATAAAACCACTTTTCACTTGACTGAGACTGGCTTTCCCTGAGATTCTGACCTCGTCTCACCAGCAGTTTTAAACTCCTTCCGGAAAGCAAACTCTGTCTTTTAGGTTACCAAAGCAGGTAGCTATGACCAATCTTTTTTTTTTTACTGGAACAACTCTTCAAAATGAAACCATAGAAAGACAGGAAAAATAACACTACTTTCTCCTTCTGAGTCCACAGCAGTCAAACTGAAAATTTAACTTTAAAAAAAATTCCCAGCCACAGCTAAGCTCCACCCACAAAGTGACATCACTGAAGCTATGTGTTAAGATAAAAAACTTTCTTAAAGGGGCACTCTCATGACACTTGTCAGGTTAAAAAAAAGCCTT